>NW_008622525.1:0-2409 GCF_000691845.1 Merops nubicus | reverse complement strand
CAAAGACTAAAGAAATAAAGACTGAAGACTGAACCTTCCCTATTAATAAGAAAAATGAGAGTAACATAATCAAGATCTTACAACAACAAATTGAAGTATTGGAAATGGAACAGGTGAAATTGAACCAAAGACATGACAAACTGCAAATAGGACTGGTGAGATTGGACCAGGGACAAGAAAAACTACAAATGGGACTAGAAAAGGTGTGACAGAAGATGAGAGAAATACGACAACAAATAATAAAATTGACTAAGATCGTGCACTCCAGTGCATCTAAATCATCCCAACATCGGGAATACCAGAAAGAAATCAATAAATTTAAAACACTTTGGACTAAGACACAATGCGAGCTGGAAAAATGTCAAAAAATTTTCACTCAGATACACAAAGCTTATGACAAGATACAAAAAACTTATATCAAACTACAGAGTGATTGTAATAAAACTATTGAAGAACGTAACAACGTGAAATCTAATATCACCATATTACAAACAATAATACAAAATATACAAAAAAACGAAGATAGTACCACCCTTTCCCAAACAATAGACAATGACATCCTCCAGGAGCCGACAAGTCAGCCCTCTAAACAACCACAGGAGAAGCAACGTCCGTCTACTCCTCCCCTAATAGAGTTCGCATCGCCGCCGCGACCACTGGCTTCGCCTTCACTAATATCAGTACTTTACCCACCATTACCACCCTCCCCTGAGGAGATACCACCACCAACACTCCTGGAGAAGCCTAAGGCTTCTCGTCGGACGAAGACAACTCCGCCTACGACAGTGTCGAAACCACAAACTCACCTTCAAACTACAAGACAACGGGCAGCCGCACAGGCGGCTGCTGGACTTCCATCCTCAGGGGTAGAGGAGGGAAATTCTTCAAAAAAGGAAGAAACGGAGAGCGAAGACCAAGGGGAAGTGGTACATAGGCAGGTCCACCCAATTAAGATAACTACCATTTCAAAAACATTACCATCAACCACCCCACAGGTACTGAAAATTAAAAAAAAAAAAAAAAATCATACTCCTCCCTTAACCTAACTAAATTAAGAAAAATATACACCCAACACCAATCTAAAACTGAAACTGAATATGTAATACAAATCTCAAGCACCAAAGACAATAATATATATCTAACAAAACAAAAGACGACGAGACAATAAAAACAAGATATTGTATTAACAACTAACAATACGACTTACCCCTGGTCTCTCACTCAGAAAACAACCTATTGTATTGACACTATATACCCAATATTCCAAAAAGAATACAATACTCTGAAGGAAAAAAATTATATCAACATGACAAAAAATATCCATAAGACTACAATTTTACAAATAATATATGATCACAAATTGAGACCTAAACAAAATAACCCTATCAATATAAAAATGAAAGGGAAAAGACTGATTCCATTAATCCCTCCACTCCCCATGCAACTACAAAATATCATACTGACGATCCATACCAACATCAAAAAAAAAACAAAAACAAAAATTATTACTTAGAATCAATTAACTGCTCTACTATTAAATCACAATAAAATATATAAGAACATTCAGAAAAAACACTCAAACAAACAAATTAATAAAATCACCTACACTGAGGTAGCTACGAGGCCACCTCAATCTCCCCCTCCATCTCCTCCTCCTCCAAGACAACAAGAGAAATCACAGGGGAATTGATCAACATCAAATAAAAATTAACAAAGGAAACAACCAACCAACCCTCACAGGAATTCAACAGACCAACGAGGAAACCAATATCCTAACAGACCTAACTCATCATCTCTCCCACCAGAATATACTCAAGACGGGAAATTCACCATACTCAAGACTGAAACCAAACATATGGGATTCCCCGAATCAATATTATCCCTAAACCACTCCCTTATCGAATTATAACAATTGATACAAAACTAACGAAAAAAATTTGGGAATACCCAAACCAACCAACAAAAACAATCTAAACAGCTTACAAGGCCTGGACCAAGATCAAGCTCCCGGGGAAGGTGAACTGACAGAGGAAGATCAACCAATACGACTACCCAACAGGGAAACTAAATAGCCCTCCTCCTACTAAAAAAAAAGAATTAAATCAATGACGGAGGAGGATACAAATACAAATCCCGAATACAAACACTAACAACAATAATAATAATCCCTCAATAAAAAAAAAAAGTCATAATACAAATACAAATAAACTCCAAAACAACCCAACTACCAAAAAATTGACAAAATATATTAAAATTAATACAAAATAAAAATGGAGATTTAAAACTTACTTGTACCATTAAACCTAAAAAATATCCAATCACTTTTATAATAAATACAAAACCCCAAATCTCTACACTCAATACTAATATAGCTAAACTCTGTAATATTACCATATCTTCAAAACCAAT
>NW_008622524.1:1037-1668 GCF_000691845.1 Merops nubicus | reverse complement strand
AGGGCTTCCCGCCGGCCCCGGGCCTCCTCTCCGGCACGGGCCCTGGCCCCAGCCCTCAACACCCGCCTCCGGTGCAGGAGCTTCTTCGCTTCCCCAGCCTGACGAGCCCCCCGCCCCGAAGTGCGGCTCCCGGTCCATCCGCATCAGGAGTTTAGACCCGTTGCATGAAGATTACACCTTTGCGGGCAGCTGTCTCCAGCAGCACATCCTCCCTTGCCCCTCCACAGCCATCAGGAGGCCACACGTCCTCTCCCCGCCCCAGCCTTTCCTCAAGTGTCCCTGGAGGACAGGCAGCAGAAAGGTCTCCATCCACCCACTCTCCTCAGTGGGGGTGGGTCTCCAGCAGGTCTCTGCTGACGATGTTTTAGGGATCAAGCATTTCACTGATGCTGTGAATATCTGGCAGCCATCCCAAGGGTGGCAAGTCCCCTCAGCCAGAGGAGCATGTGACCAGGGCACAAGATGAGGGGCTGGCTTGGGACCTCTCAAAACATTGGGACTTGTGGTTCTCACTTCAGCAGAAGATGACTGGGAAGCAGTCCCCAGGCTAACTGTGGTTTCCATCATCTGTGTGGTGTCAGCCGTAGTGGCTCCCCCCCCCCCCCCACGCTGACCATGCACCCCCCCCCCA
>NW_008622524.1:0-1009 GCF_000691845.1 Merops nubicus | reverse complement strand
TTGTGTTCAACCCCAGCCATGAGTGGCAGCTCTGCCAGGGGGGCACTTTCCACCCCATAACCATCATCCCCAGCCCAAAGATTTGCTCACTGGCCAGGGCCCTGCTCCTGCACCTACCAAGAGCCAGCAGCATGCAGTTTGTTTGCATTTCTGAGGGGAACAGAGGGCCCCGTATGCCGAGCAGATCCATCTCAGAGGGAAGTCTGCTGCCTCCCTGGGGGCAGGGTTAGGGATGTCACAAGGAAACTCTCTAGTCTGGTATGGCCTTCTGATTATTATCCACTACTGGTAATGCAGGTTGGCAGTGATGATAGAGTCCAGAAGCTATCAAAAAGGACTACAGGGCACTGGGTTGACTGGTTGAAGGATCAGGAGCTCAGGTAGTGTTTCCCTCAATCCCTTCTGTGGCAGGGAAGAATACTAAAAGGAACAGGAAAACACACCTGATTAACATGGGGCTCAGAGGTTAGTGCCACCACTGGAATTTTGGTGGGTTTTTTTACCGTGGGGAGGTACCAAGCCTGCTGGAGACAGATGGAGTTCAGCTGTCTCAAAGAGGGGAAAGGATTCTTGCCCATGAGTTGGCAGCACTCACGGAGAGGGCTTTAAAATAGGTTCAGAGGGGGAAGGGGATGAAACCAGGCTCCCTAGAGAGGAGCCCAGGGGCTGCATGCTCATGCTGGAGGTGAAATCAACAGCCCAGCTCCAGTGCATCTACACCAATGCATGCAGCATGAGCAACAACCAGGAGGAGCTGGAAGCCACTGGACAGCTTACAGCTCTTACAACTGATAGCTTAGGATTGTAAGCACCCTCATTTCTAAGTTGGAGAGATATGGGTTCAATGGGTGGACTGTTCAGTGGATAAGAAACTGGCTGGATGGCTGCACCCAGAAAGCAGTGGTCAATGGCTCGGTGTCTAGCTGGGCAAAAGTGACAAGCAGTGTCCCTCAAGGGTCCATATAGGGGGACTGGTGTTGTTTATCTTCATCAGTGACATAGACAGTGG
>NW_008622523.1:47523-56488 GCF_000691845.1 Merops nubicus | reverse complement strand
CCCCTTTCTGCTGCTCCCCCAGCCCCCCGTGCTCCCAGTGACAGCCCCGAGGTAACCTGCCCGTGGCTCCTAATTGGATTTGCTCATGCTAATGATGATCATTTTTGCCTTGATTAAGCCATTTGTTTCTCATGCCATTCCCTCACCATCGGTCTCACACGGAGCCCTTTGCAGGCTGCTTGGTCCACGTGTCCTGTGGGGACACCGGCCATCGAGGTCACCTTCTCTTGTCCCTGCAGGCTGCCTCGATGGCCACGCTTGTCTCTTCATTCCCCTACCACTGCATTAACCCCTCGATTCCTCTCCCTCTCCCCATTCCCCCTCCTTCCCACCCTCCTCTCCCTCACAGCACCCAGCTTGCTCTTTGGTGGCCCTCGCCAAGGAGGTGGGACTGGCCCTGATGTCACCCACAAGTCCACCAGGACTGAATGGACCCCAGGGCTCAGGAAGGTGCAGACCTCGACTCCAGAGCCCACACAGTTCCCACCATCCCCAACCCCTCTGGTCTTCAGGAGGAGGCATGGAAACATGGCTTCAAAGAGCAGCAACTGGAGATTTTCGGGGTGTGCAAGGGTGGAGGGAGGGAACCTGCTCCTCAACACAACCCTCCACTATCCTGCTTCTCACCAGGGCCACCTCTTCTTACTCAGTTCCCAGCACTGAGGGGAAAGATGAGGAGGGACTGCACAAAAGCTGGGCTTGGATGATGCACAGCACTGTGCCCAAGTGCAACAGAGGCTCAGCTGGGCACCCTCCACATCCCCTCCTGGGCCTCTGCCCAGGATGCCAGGGAGGACTCAGAGTATCTCCGTCTAAATCAAGTTCAATAACCTGCTCCTCCCATCACCCAGCCCCAAACCCCCTTGGGCTGCAGCCACCCTGCATGGCCTGGGGCACGTCCCTGAGCTTCACTTCCTCACAGCAGGGGGAAAAAATGGGGAAAAAAAAGCCACAGACCAGGACAAAGAACGGGCACAGTGGAGAGGAAGGCAAGAGATGTTCAGAAGTGCTTAGGAGATTGCTGCCTTTTGGCAGGGCAGATGCTCCAATCCCTCTTCATGCTCTGCTCTCAATCCCCCTGCTCCACCCAGCTGTAAAGAGGGGCCAAGTCCTCACAGATCATCAGGTCCTGTAAGATCACATCCCAGGGAGCAGGCTGGCTGCAGCACCAAACCACCTGGGGCAGCCCTTCAGCCACAAACAGAATCCCAGCATGGTGGGGTTGGGAGGGACCTCTGGGGATCATCTCCTCCAACCCCCTGCTCCAGCAGCTCCCCCACAGCAGGGTGCCCAGGGTCACAGCCAGGAGGGTTTGGAATCTTGTGTTTGAGATGTACAAACCTTATCCTACCACACCCAGACAAAGCCCAGGTGTGAGGAGGTATTTCCAGCAGCTCACTCATCACCCTGCAGAACCTGTCACCCCCAGTGGTGGTGACACCCCTCGGGCCACCAGCAGCTGCTGCCACATTCAGGCACCTCCCAGCTCATCAGTCACCTCTCTCCAGACCAATCCTTGAGAATCCTGTGACCACCAGCTCCCTCCTTTCCTCACCAACACCACAAACATGCACCACCTACTTACTTGGGCTGGAGTCAAGGTGATGACCTTGGGATAAAGCAGCTCTGCAGCTAGTTCTCACTCCACCAAGCCACTTACTTCCTTCATGCTCATCTGGGGAAGTCTCTTCTTCATAAATCGAGGCTTAGGAGCTAGGAAGCTTTGAGCATGCCCCTCCTTGCAGACAGGTATGCACAGAATTAATTTGCAGGTGAGCTCAGAGAACCAGATTTAGTGCCAGTCGCTTCCTCACTATGTTTTAAGGCATAATCATTCTGCAGCCTGGCACCCAGACAATGAACGAAGCCTCCTCCTCTTTATCTCCCTGTCCAGTGCTACTAAAGCTCAGGAGCAAGCAGGAAAAGCCTGCACAGATTTCTAAAAAAGCCCTTACCTAGCTATGTGCCACTAAAGGATGTTTTATTAATCTCTGCTTTGAAAACGCTGGCTGCAGCAAATGGGAGAGCTGTGAAACCCAAATGAGGAGCAACTGAATTAATGCAGAGCCCAGTATAATATCCAGGAGTTGCAATATCAGCTCCTTTATCAATCTTAGGAAAAAAATAACCCCTTGCTATTATTCAGCAGTAATGGAACCAGTGCTATTGTGGCTGCAGATAGTGCCAGGTAAGAGACATACCTACATTTAAAGGGACACTGCCAGAGGGAAGGATGTTGAGCAGCTTTGTGGCTGCTCTGCAGGTTGCTGGTGCACAAATAACTGCTCTAACCTGGCAGAAAAATGGCTCTGCCTGCTCCAAGACGTGCCCTGCTGAAGCAGAGGTAGAAGGAGCCAGCACCAGGCCTTTGCCCAAATCTGTCTGGGGAAAGGCAGCTTTGGAGTGCCAGGGAGGGGTTTAAAAGCTGCAGCTCCAGGAGAGGTGTCCTGATGAAGGCACTAGTATAAAGTGCAAGGGTTTCTTCCTCTCAGTGCTTCACCACTGGCCAGAGCAGCCCCCTGCACCACCACTGGTGCAATGAGCACAATGTGCCCCATGGCTGCTTTTCAGAGAAGAAATAATCTTTAATTAGAAAGACATGAGCACCCCTGAGCACAGCAGGGCCTGGGAGCAGAGACACCTCCGTCCTCATTACCACCCTGCCTTTCAACTCCCTGGGATTTATTTAACTCCCACTCTTGTTTCCACAGAATCACTGAGTAATCAAATGCTTTGGGTGGGAAGGGACCTTTAAAGCTCATCTGGTCCAACCCTACTGCAGGGAGCAGGGACATCCCCAGCTAGAGCAGGGTGCTCAGAGCTTGGTCCAGCCTCCCCTGGGATGAGGCAGTGACCACCTCTCTGGGCAACCTGGGCCAGGGGCTCACCACCCTCAGCCTCAAAAGCTTCCTTCTCTCTAGTCTAAATCTTCCTCTTTAGTTTCAAACCATCCTCCCTTGTCCTATCCCAACAAGCCTTACTCCAAAGTCTGTCCCCAGCTTTCTGCCAGGCCCCTGGCAGTCCTGAAAGGCTGAAAGACATGAATACAAGGCACTAACATCTCAACACCTCCTTCCTTCAGAGCTCAGAAGGATTTCTGGTTCTCTCAAGGCTTTGTCTGTGTCAGGGGCAAGCAGAGGCATCCCTGAGCTGGCTGCTGCTGTGCTCAGAGCAGAGCTGGCCTGGCCCATCCAGGTTAAAGCTGCCCTGGGGCTCAGCTTGGCCAGCACTGCAGGACACCGTGGTTATTTTTAACGTTTGGAGCACAGTTAGCCTGATCTGACACACACCAACCCAGCTTTGTGTGCTGTCAGACAGTCTCCAGGCCTGCCCCAAGCAAGAAAGCCAGACACTGAGCTGCTCCCCTTTTCACATTCCCTGCTCTTTGTGCCTTCACATACTGCAGCTTGTACCAGTCGACAGATGAAGCGTTGGCCAGTCTCCAGTCACTCCAGAGCTCTGTTGCATTCAGGCACTTTCTGATCCCAACTTGCCTTTCCAGATCCTGAATTACCCTTTGCTCAATCCTTGCACTGAGCCAAGGTCCTCTGCAGGGCCCATGAGGAAACAAGGCTCCCTGCAGAAACACCCAGGTCTAGAGAAGACAAGAGGGAACTGAAGACCTCCAAGCGTTCACCGAGCAATATGGACTCCATGTGAAGCTGGTTGGTTTACCCCAAGGATGTGGACCTGCTACCCTCTGGAGGTGCCATCCACAGGGAAGGAGGTTCTTTTGAAGCACCCGTCCTGCACCTCTGCAGCAAGCCAGCCCAGGGCCATCTGGGAACCAGTCAGTATGGCCAAGATCAGGTGCTACCATGTGGAAACCCAGCTCCACTCAGCCTGAGCCTGCACCTCCACTCCCTGCATCCCCTTCCACCCTCCTCCACATCACACATTTCAGTGTTTCCAAAGTCATCACCCTCCCAGAGGCCATGAAGAGCCTCTCTGCAGGGAGGATCAGAGGGGAAGGTCCCTCTGGCAGCCCCATACCCTGGACTCCCAGAAGGTCTGTGTCCATGCTGCTTGGTGCACAGGCAGAACCTGCCAGGTGCAGATAGTGACAGCCCTCTGCATGCCAAGTCACATGAAAAAATAGGTTAATTTTATTATCAAATTTCAAAGAAAATATCAATTTCAAAAAATACTGGACATCTTATTCAAGGACACAACCACCTCAGAGAACCAGGAACTTCACAGCCACAGCAGATGTCCATGCCCATGGGTCAGGGCTCCTGCTTTTCCTAGAAAACACAAGGGATTTTACCCATGACACCAACCAGCCCTCAGTGACACTGGGGGTGAGCTGCTGAGTACAAAACCACCCACCCTGCACTTCTCACCCTCTGTTTTACTGCAAGCCAGGCAGCTGAGCACCAGCTCCATGGGAATTGGGAGGGTATCTACCAGGGCTTTGCCAACAGATGGGTCCAGAGCAGTGAAAGACCCCATGTGAAGTTTCTAGTGATGAGGACACTCCCACAAATCCTTCCCATTTTCAAGTGCCAGATATCTGGGCCTGTGAGACACAAAGAGCTCGTGGTGGCTCTGGGTTGGAGGTGGCTGCCCTGGGCACCAGCACAAGGTGTTCAACTGGCATCTGGGAGTCCTGATGTGCAGGGGTGAAGATGCCCACAGCACTGCACAAACCCAGCACCACCTCAGCAACATACTGGGACTGAGGTTGTCTCTTTGCAGAGAGGAGCTAGAGCCTCTAGAAAAGGGAGTGGGGGCTGAAGCACAGCTGAGCTTATAACCCCTCCATGCTAAAAGAGGGTGGGTGGGATTCTGGCTCAGCACAGAGTCCTTGCCCTATACTGTGCCCAACATCTGCCATCACAACCATGTTGTGATATCTCCTAGGTGACTCCTGCTGCTGTCATCACAACCTGCATCAGCCTCCTGCTCACTGTCACCCCCACTACCCACATCAGCTTGTGGCTTCTGGGCCTCTCTGTCACCACTATTGATATCTGGAGCACATTCCTCACTGCTGGATCCTCTGGACCCACCTCTGAGGTATCACTAACCCCAGCTGGGTTGTGCATCCTTCACTTCCATGCAGCTCCATGGAAGGGCAGCACAAAACCCATCTTAGGAAACTCAGTCCAAGTAACCCCAGACACTTCTGGAGCCAATGGAACAAGGACTCAAGAACATCCTTCCAGCCCAGTAGTCACAGATATACCCAGGACTGAGCCTACAGCCAGCACGAGGCTGGCACACTCACCTGGAGATCTGATGACTCCTTCAGCATAAGGACCCCCTCCTGCTCTTCAAGCTCCAGGTCTATCTCTGTGTCATTCTGGGACTTGTACTCCTCACTATCTGTTTCCACTTCCGAGGGCTGGGGAGGGAAGAGGCACTCTGAGGAACCAGCCCCATTCCCAGTGGCACTGGGAGTCACAGCAAAACAGCCACAGGTGACAGATGCTGCTTTGTAGGGGCATCAACCAAAGGGAAACTTCAGTATTATGGGACGACTGGGGCACCCACAACCTTTGAGACACTGCTGAAGTGATGGTTGGGTGCTCTTTGGACAGTCTGCAGCCTCCAAAGGGTGTCCAATAAAGGAAACCTCTTTGCAGCCCCCTGCAGACCTGTGTAGGGACCTTCCTCATCTACACAACCTAAACAATCACCTCCAAATTGCTCAGCCCCCCAAGGAACAAACCTACTCAGCAGCCAGGAGGTCATACCTCATACGTGGGGTCTTCAGAGTCATCCTCCAGCAGCTCTCTTTCCAGTACCACCAACCAGGACTCCTGCTCCTCCAGAGCTACATCATCCCTCTTCCTCTTGTTTGCTTTGTTAAATGGGTTGATCAGAGCTTCTCGGATCTCTGCAGGGATTCATAAGAGGCACAATCACAACACGGCCAGAGCAAACATACTTCTGTGTTTCTCAGCTCTCTGCCCAGCACAGGAGCTCCAGCCCTAATGTGTTTTGATATCGTGCTGTGTGCTTCTTAGCTGCAACCTTCTGGTGCTCCAGGAGGCCACAGCTCTCACCCTTGGGCATGTTGCTCTGGCCCCAGTCTGCTGGCAGGTAGCCCAGGAGGTTCTGGATCCTGGTAGGGACCATGGAGAGGACAAGGCGCATTAGTCTCCTCCGGTGCTTCTTGACAAGTTGTCCACGTCTGGTGGGAGTCTGTGTGGGGTAGAATTTGCTCATAATGGTCTCCACAGGGACCACCCATCCAATCCAGACCGATGCTTTCTGAAGGATCTTTAGCTGCAAACAAGAGAGGTACATTAGGGGATGTGAAGACTTCCAGCTATTTAAAGTCCCCAGGGAAACTTAAACCCTGCTCTGTCCCACTGTGGAGCTGGGATTGGGACCAACTTCAGCAAGAGAAAACAGGACCAGCTAGGTTGTACCTTGTCCCTAAAGAGCTCAAACCTCTCCTGGCCCAGGGAAGGAGAAATGTGAAAGCTGCAACCACTATTAGAAGAAGAGAAGAGAGGCAAGACCAAGCCAGGCATAGAGCAAAAGCTGGGGTGGGGAGGAAAGCAGAGGACAAGCTCACACAGAACACAGGGCAGAGGGAATGGACTGAAAGAAGAAAGAATATCTGACAGAGAAACCAAAAGAAATAGTCTCAAGGTTTTTATCACGCCATCCTCTCAACCTCAACTCCTTCAGCAACAAGAACATCACCTACCAGGTACTTGACAGAAGGCAGCTGGAGGATTTGGGAGAGGAACCTGCTGGAGAAGGAGCTGGGCTCACTGCAGGCTTCTGGCCTCCCCTAGGCAGAGAAAGAAAGGTCAGAGACCAGCCAGCCCAGCTCTGACACCACCCCACCAGGAACATCTCCTGCCCCACCTGCAGGATCTCTGCCCTCTCCAGGCTGGTGCGTGGCCTTAGTTGGTGCTCCATGAAGCCCAAGAGCTCAGCCTGGGCAGAAACCTGGCTCAGCCCAGCCTGCAGCCCTCAAGCTATTTGTAGCTGCTGGCCCAGATGCTGCTCGTTGCAGTGATGAGCTGCTGGCCCCATGATCAGTGGGACAGCCCAGTGCCCTCCTGGGCTGCTTCTGGTGTGAGCACTGCTCCTGCTGTCTTGGTTAAGGGCTGATACCTCATAATTAGGGGTTCATTTTCTCTCAGTTTGGGGTGCCTGTCTCCTCCTGGGGGTTGTAGCTTGTCAAGCCAAGGCTCTGATTTGGGAAATCTTCCCTCATTCTCTGCTGATGTAAATAGCTGAAGGTAGAGTGATGAGATGCCAGAAAACCTGCCCTGCTGAGCCCCCAGTGGTCATAGAATCATAGAAGTTTTCTGGTTGGAAGAGTCCTTTAAGATCAGCAATGTAATGGTTCCCCCAGCACTGCCAGGTCCCCACTGCCCCGTGTCCCTCACCCCACATCTCCACGGCTTGGAAACCCCTCCAGGGGTGGGGACTCCACCACTGCCCTGGGCAGCCTGGCACAGCCCTGGGCAACCCTCCAGGGCAAGAAATTGTTCCTCAGGGCCAACCTCAACCTCCCCTGGGGCAACTTGAGGCTGTTTCCTCTTGTCCTGTTGCTTTTTCCTTGGGAGCAGAACCCGACCCCCCCCTGGCTCCAGGCTCCTGTCAGGAGCTGTGCAGAGCCAGAAGGTCTCCCCTGAGCCTCCTTTGCTCCAGGCTCAGCACCCCCAGCTCCCTCAGCTGCTCCTCCCCACCCTTGGGCTCTAGACCCTCCCCCAGCAGCTCCGTTGCCCTTCTCTGACCACACTCCAGCCCCTCAATGGGGTGGGAGAAGCTGCACCCCAGGTGAGGGGAGGCCCCTCAGCATCCCTCCTGGTCTGTACTCTCCCCTTGCTCCCAGACTGAGGGAAGCTGGCTCTGGGATTCGTTTTACTCAATAAAGATGAAAGGAAAGGAGTAAGCCTGGTTCTTTGAATTCACAGCCTGAGCAATTAGGCAGCAGCTCTGTGTGCACACCAACACACACGTACCCACCCTCCCCTCCCTCAGGCGGGCTCAGCTGAGCCCTGGAAGCACCTTCCAGAAGCTGTTTTGCAGCAGATCCTCTCAGCCCCTGCTTTGGACACTCGCTGAGGTTTTAACTTCTTGCAGATCCAAAAGCTGCACTGGGCATCCCATGGAGAACAGACCTGTTGACCCCACGTGCAGCTCAGCACCAATCCTGCCCCCAGCTCTACGCCTGGCCAAGCTGAGCACTGTGAGGTGCAGACGGGCTGGGGTTGTGTCGCTGACCAGTTCAGGCTTCACAACTTTTAGGAGGGATTTTCAGCTGTTATTTCTACCAAGCTGGTGGTTTTGGAGCAGGGAAAAGCGTTTCAAATTCGGGTGTCCCCTTACCCTGCTGTGAGGTGACAGGCACCCTGCGGTGGGGGCTGGGGAGTGGGCACAGCCCGTGGGCATCACCCTGGGGGTGAAGGGCACAGCGGTGGGATAACGGGGCACCCTGAACAGGGGATGCTGAACGGGGACGTTGTGGCAGAAGTGACCCTGCAGGGATGGGGATCTGTGTCCAGCATCTGCAGATCTTGCTCGTGGCCCTACAGCGGGCGACAGGCACAGGAGGAGGGGCCTGGGGGCCCCGGTGGGTGCTGTGGCTGATTTCTCCGGGTAATTGCGTGGGCCCAGGCAGAGATTTTCCTGATGGGAGTTTTGCTAGACAGAGCTGAAGTGTTTGTCTCCCACTCTCAGCTCCGCTGCCACTTCCGCTCCGCTCCACTCGACAGGCCACGCGCACCCTCGCGCTTGGCACAGGGCTTCTGCCCACCCTGGGTGCTGCAGCCCTCGCTCCTGCCCACCCTGGGTGCTGCAGCCCTCGCTCCTGCCCACCCTGGTGCTGCAGCCCTGGCTCACACCGCTCAGCCAGTTCTTCTCCTCCCCAGTGTCCCCCCCAAGTCTCGTCTCATGGGTGATGTTGGTGGCCCTGCACGTGAGGGCAGCAGTGCAGGAGCAGAGGCTGAGGACGAGCATCTACTCGCCTGCCCCCCAACATCTGTCTGCC
>NW_008622523.1:47079-47400 GCF_000691845.1 Merops nubicus | reverse complement strand
CCATCTGTCTGCCCGTTCCCAGGCGGGTGATGAATCGCTGCCGGCCCGCAGGGAGCAGGTGCAGGGACCTGGCAGCCGTTGTCACCGCACGTCACCGCCCGGGGAGCAATCGGGGGGGGCTGCAGAGCATAAAAACACAGCCCTGCTCCAGGGAGTCCTGTCTGTCCATCCCACCACCTCGCTCTGGGGAAGGATGCTCTGTCCCCGTGCACTCCAGGGCAAGAGCTCCGGGGACCTCTTCCTCCACGTGGTGACCCCCGACCGCATCCCGCAGTTCACCATCCCCTCTCTGGACCCCCCCAGGAAGGGTGGATGCCCAGG
>NW_008622523.1:39534-47030 GCF_000691845.1 Merops nubicus | reverse complement strand
GGAAGGGGCAGCTGCTGGGGACGGCTCGGCGGAGGGGCTCAGCCCCATCAGCGGAGGATGAACACAAGGTGCCCAGCTCCAGCTCCTCCTGCTCTGATGCCAGGCTGGCTGCTGCTGCCCAGGCCAGCCCAGAGCCCGCTGCTCAGGCAGCTCTGTCCCTGCCCCATCTCCCCAGGGTCACCACCCCCTATGGCTTTGTCACCCTGGGGCAGAGCCCTCAGGTCACCAGTGAAGAGGTTTTGTTTTCTCACTGGGGCTCAGCTCACCCTCGAGGCCCCGGTTGGCAGGAGGAGCCAGGATGCTGTGGTCACCCTGGGATGCCTGTTTTGGGGGGAGGTGGCTGCTCCACGATGGGTGGGGGCCTGAGGGACCGCCAGCAGCTGAGTCTCCATGCCACTGGTCACAGGGACAGTGGAGGCAAACAGACCTGCAGGACTCTAGCCCCGCTTCCCCTGCCCAGGAGATGTGTCAGCCCGCTCAGAGAGATCCAAATCAAGGATGTTCTGGAAAGTGAAGAGGCAGAGAAGAGAGAGAGGAGGCTCCTGGGGGTGGGCCATCAAAGGAGCAGCTCCAGCCTGGAGCTCCCCACTGGGACACCCAAGAAGAACTTATTCCAGAGGATCCTCAGGAGACACCTTGCACCACCCTCGTCAGCTGAAGCCTACAAGTTTCACTCTCCATTGATCTTGAAAAGAAGCTCTGAGAAACAGCGATTCCCTAAAGACCTGGGGAAGAGAGACTTTTGCAAATGTCTCAGACTGCCAGGGAGCCAGGCTCGAAGGTGAGGGCATCAGATGTGCCACTTTACCTGCAGGAAAGGCACTGGAGTGGCAGTGCCCTTGGCTGGGGTGTCAGGAGCTGCAGCAGGAGACCCTGGGGCAGGACGTGCGTGGGGCAGGAGCTGCACGGGGCAGGGTGGGGACTGCAGATTTGTAACCATACAGTGTCTTAATAAAATTTGAAACATTTCATCTGACCAGTGTGCCTCTCTGTTTCTCCTGCCTGTGCCAGCAGCTAGGCAGCAATAGCATATTTTGGTGCATCCCAGCACTCCCTGCTGTTGTACCTCCAGTCTCAGCAGCTCCTGCTGTTCATCTCCAGGTGAGAACAGATTCTTGATGGGCTGAAAATGTTGAAATGCAAAGCAGGAGACTATCCAAGCCACCAGCTGCAGCAGGGCTGGGAGAGGAGAGGGATCACATCCACTTTACAGCCGGTTTTGGGCTCTGTGGTGGGACGTTTGCACATGCCAGGGTCCCTCTCCCAGGTGGGACCTCTGCTTTCAGAACACAGCAGCCTTCCTGACACAGTTACTCCCCAGCAGCCCTCAGGGTACAGTTGCCAACTGCTTTTAACCAGCTGCAATAAAGAGAGTTTCACATTATTGGCCATGCTCTCATAAAATTGCATTTCCTTTTATTGAGAAGCAGCTCCTGCAATGCCACAAGTGCTCGTGGTCAGCAGCGTTTGGGGGCTCATGAAGCAGAGCCTCCTGGGGCAGCAGAGCTGGGCTGCTGCCACCTTCCTCTGCAGGGCTTAGTTCTCAATGAGCATCTCTGAGAGGTGGAACTGGGAGGGCTGGTGCCAGGCTGGGTGGGCAGCTGGGGGGTGCTGGGAGACAGCCAAGGTCCCTGCACTGAGACCACAGGGAGCAGGCAGCAGTCAGCTCTTGCATCAGGGCCACTAAGCAGGGAGTTTATTGACTCAGTTTGATCCCCATCCCTGCTGAGCTGGCTGTGTGACCTGGGCCACCTCCTGCTCTTGGTTTCCCCCCTCTCTTCAATCTGGTTTTCAGACTAGTCTAGTCTTCAGACTATAAGCCCTTTGCTGGAACTGCCACTTCCAACAGAGCTTTGCCCAGTGTTCCAGAGCACAACCCAGCTACAAGGATGTACAAGAAGCAAAACACAGGGCCCCAGAGTCCCTGCTCTCCTCCAGATGCTGCTGCATGAGAGCACCAGCACCCAGAGGACTTCAGTGCTGGTGTGAAAGAGGGGTGGGAGCTTCTCCTAATGAAATCCCAGACTTCTCCAGGCATCCACGTGCCCCCCTGCACAGCTCATGGCATGGGTATTAATGACTCTTTCTCCAGCAGGGCTGCTAGGAAGGGAGCTGGGATCAGCTATGTGACAGAAAATCTGCTCAGCAGTTATAATAAGGAGCTCTGGCACTATGGAACGAGTCAGGGACTAAGGCTTCTGAAAATTTAAATTGATCTCCAGCTCCTGAGGGCATCAGCTCTGTTCAGCACTTAGGGCTGAGAGGGCAGATTGAGTTACCAGAGATTAATAAACGAGCCGTTATCAGTTACTTGAGCCATGATAGCTGAACATGTGCGTGCTCCAAGCTGACAGCTGAATGTGAATTAAGCCATGCCCTGTAACCCTTTCTCCTTTTTCTTTTGATGCTTGAGCTGCTACGTAGCAGTGGCTCTAACTGCCTCATCATCTTCCCAGGAAAGCATGGGGACAAATCCTCGATGGCAGCTGACTGAACTGGTGAGCCTGCTGTATTTAGCAATTAAATCTGGAGAGCTGGGGCTAGGACTCTTGGGTTTTATCCCTGCTTGGTGACTCCTGAGCTGCCAGGAACCTTTTTGTGCCGCTTACCTTGTCTAAAGAACAGGCAGAAAGCTGCTCTGCTTCACAGGTGGATTGCTGGGCTTCATTCATCCTTGCCCACAAGATATCTCTGGTGCCCTTGGCAGGATTTCCCAAGGGAAGAAATATTATGATACTTTTTTACAGCCTGCCAGGGTACAAGACTCATTTCCTCTGGATGTGCCAGCGTGGGGATCATCAGCCCGGACAGGAATCACAAATTAAAGGTTGTTTCAGAGGGTTGTTCTGGGGATTGCTACGAGGCAGGCGTGGAGCTGGGGCGAAAGGGAAGAACCATCCCTTGCCTGCCACAGGGTGCTCGTGGTGGAACGGAGCCTCTCTGCCACCTCTCTGCTGCCTGCCAGGTACCTCTCCAGCCTGTGAAGTGAGAAGGACAATATCTCCCACTGGAGCAACGTGCCTCTGAGATTTACAGGCTGCCTTTCCCCTGCACAGCCCGCGCCAGGCGGCGAGGACGCTGCAGCGGGGAGACATCCCTGATGTGCAAGATAAATAGTCATTACCAGCCACTGATTATTCTGCCTGGGCCTGGTACATTTTCTAAACGCTGTGGTTTTTTTTTTTTTTTTTTCTGACTCAGAGTTTTGTTCCAGCCTCCTGCAGGTACAACCAGCAGAAAGCTCAGGGCTAATTATCCACTCTCAATCCCACGTACAGCGGTTTTAGCAGCACTAACCACGCCTGGCTGCAAGTAGGTGGAATCAGGAAAGTTCAAATCAACCAAGCTCAAGGAGCCAGATTTGGGACAACTCTCGAAATCCTCAGCTTCTTCAGCACCTGAGGTCTCCACTGCCACAGGCAGAGAGCTGGGAGCTGCCACCCCACCAGCCCTGTTCCCAGCTGGGACTCTCCCCTGTGATGCCAAGATCATAGAATCATCGAATCCTTTAGGTTGGAAGGGACCTCCAAGATCATCAAGTCCAACCATTGAGCCATTAGGGCTCTAAAGTCCTCTGCTAAAACAGATCAGAATCTGTCAGGGCTGGAAGGGACCACAAGGATCCCCCAGTTCCAACCCCTCTGCCATGAGCAGGGACACCTCCCACTAGATCAGGCTGCCCAGAGCCTCCTCCAGCCTGGCCTTAAAGACCCCCAGGGATGGGGCCTCAACCCCCTCCCTGGGCAACTCATTCCAGGGTCTCACCACTCTCATGGGGAAGACCTTCTTCCTCACATCCAGCCTGAATCTGCCCACTGCCAGCTTTGCCCCATTCCCCCCAGTCCTGTCGTTACTCGATATCCTAAAAAGTCCCTCCCCAGCTGTCTTGTAGGTCCCCCTAAGATACTGGAAGGCCACAAGATCCCTTTTCCCTTTGTGCTGACCCTTCTGAGACTCAGATGCTCCAGATGCCAGTTGTCTGAAAGAAAACCAGCCAGACTTGGCAGACGCCGAGAGCATTCCCCAGTGCCTTATTCCTGCAGCTTCTGTAACAAGAAAAATAACAGAACTTCCCTTTGATGTCAGTGATCTAGTGTATCTCTCAAAGTCTTCCTGATGGCATCATCTCCCCCCTTCTCCAGCACTTCCACTGCAACCTATGGAAATCAGGAGAGATTCCTCTTCTTTCCAAAGGAGGCCAGCTGCCCCTGGCAGGATCACTGGTCACAGCCCAGTGCCCTCCCGTGGGGGCAGAGCAGAGACCCCCCCGAGGGGGTGACAATCTCTTGCTGTTGGTGACCTCAGGTACCACAGATGTCACCTACTGCGTGACAAGGGCTCTTGGCCATGCTGGGCACAGAGCTGGTCTCCTGGACACTGGTCCCTAAGCAGCCCTGGGGGGCAGATGGGGGCAACAAACATCTCTCCACGTGATTTTCATGTGCTGGAGCTCTCGGCCTTCCCAAGATCAATACCGAGCTGCTGTCTGTGCCAAGAAGAATTTCAGAGTCAGTGGCCATGCCTGCTGGGTGAGATAAACCCCTTCCTGTGCTCATTAGCTGCCCAGCACCTCTCCCAGCTAATTGGTGCTGGAAAGGTCAAGCTCTGGCTATGAGACAGTCTGCTGCAGCCAAGAGCCCCAGCCTGGGAAGCAGGGAGGCACACAGGGCTGGAGGCTGGGATGCTCTGCCCTGGGCTCCAGTGGAGCTGGGGATGCAGTTTCCCAGGGAAGGGGAACCGTGAGCATCTCCCAGCCTGGACAGAGCCCAACTCTCCTGCTGCTGACCCCTCCTGAGACACCCTCCAGCAGTGTGAGTGCTGTCACCACCCTGCCCCACGCCGTGGGCTCCTGGCTGCTCTGCAGGCTCTGCTGGTGCCTGGATGCTGCAAGGACAACAGCTTCTCTGGCTGGCAGGCTCTTTGTGACCAGGGAGCCAACGTGGCAAGACTCCCTGAGGAGGAGAAAAACCACTGGCTGTGTTCCTCTCCTCGGGGTTTACTTTAAACCCCAGTGTGAGCAGCTGTTGCTCTTCATGAAGAGCTGGGAGTTCTATCTGGGAGATTTTTAAGCAGCTCCACTTGCCTTGAATATATTCGAATATCTCTAGAGATGGGGTTTATCCTGTGCAACTGGGAGGGTGTGTGGGAGCAGCTGGGCACAGGGGATGTGACATTATCTCTGGACATCTGTGCTCTGTTGCTGGAGCTTGGCTTAATGGAAAAGCAAAGGCAAAACAGCTTCTGTGCTGTGAAAACAAGGAGGAGAATTCCTGGTGGAGCCCATCCCAAGGCAGCAGCTGGGAGGCAGCAATTGGAAAACAGGAGCTGCTGGGACAGGGAAGAGCCAGGGGGGGTTAGTGATAGAGCCAGGCAGGGCAAAGGGGAGCCCTGGACCCCCCTGGCAGGCCAGGACTGGCAGCAGTACCTGGGAAAGGGGTGGGTCCCAACCAGGGCAGCAGCAGCTGTGCCAAGATGGAGCAACAGAGGCAGAACGTGACCAGCTGCAAGAGACAGCATCATAGAAACATAGAATCAGAGAATTGTTGGGGTTGGAAGAGACCTTTCAGATCACTGAGTCCATTCCCCCAGCACTGCCAGGTCCCCACTGCCCCGTGTCCCTCACCCCACATCTCCACAGCTTGGAACCCCCTCCAGGGGTGGGGACTCCACCACTGCCCTGGGCAGCCTGGCACAGCCCTGGGCAACCCTCCAGGGCAAGAAATTGTTCCTCAGGGACAACCTCAACCTCCCCTGGGGCAACTTGAGGCTGTTTCCTCTTGTCCTGTCCCTTGTTCCTTGGGAGCAGAGCCCGACCCCCCCCTGGCTCCCGGCTCCTGTCAGGAGCTGTGCAGAGCCAGGTCTCCCCTGAGCCTCCTTTGCTCCAGGCTCAGCACCCCCAGCTCCCTCAGCTGCTCCTCCCCACACGTAGGCTCTAGACCCTTCCCCAGCAGCTTCATTGCCCTTCTCTGGCCACGCTCCAGCCCCTCAAGGTCCTTCTTGGAGTGAGGGGCCCAAAACTGAATTCAGAATTTGAGGTGTGACCTCACCAGTGCACCTCTGAAAAGCAGCAGGATGGTGGGTGGTGAACCTGGAGGTGATTTCCCACTGGAAACAGCTTCCCAGGGCTACTGTAGAGGGTCTTCAGCCCTGAAAAATGACCTGAGAGACGCAGGCCATGCTGCTGCTGATGGCAGCTCTGCCAGAGGAGCCCTCGGTTGTGACCCTGGAAGCAGGACTTGGCTCAGACACAGCCCTTGGGGCTGCTTTGCCTTCTTGTGTTCTCCACGCTCCGTGGGCTTCATCACGACAGCGTGGTTGGTGGTGAGGTCCCTCATGGGGGCTGTTCTCCCACCCCTCCAGGAGGATGGCAGGACTCCCCTGAGCTGTACCAACGCTGCTCCCTCTGCTGCAGGCTGGAGCTGGCCCAAAGGCGACTGCCAGCTCCTTTAGAGCAACACAGGGAAGGCATCTGCAGGGCCAGCTCCAGTTTTTGGCGTGGGGCAAAACCAGGGAGCTCTATTTTCATCTTGTTTCTGCTAATTATCCGTGTAGATGAAACAAGCTGTTGGAGTTGGAAACCAAAATAATTCTCTTCCCTACGTTGCCTTCGCACCTCCCAGGGTCTGACCCTGCTTTGTTCATTTGTGGGTATTTTACTTCCTCCTGACACCTCTTCCCAGGAGCTTGTCTAGATGTGGCAGACTCACAAACCGAAGCCTATTGCTGCGCCCACCCTTGGGAAAACCAACATTGGCAAGAAATAGCTCTTTTTCCAGCGTGGAAACGCTTCCAGGCTCAGGCCAAACGCAGGCGTGCTGGAAAAGCCTCTCCTTGTGTGAGGCTGGCAGGTCTTGCAGGAGCACCAAGCTCTGGGAAGCTCCGTGTTGTCCCACCACGTGTCGTGCTGCCAGTGCCAGCTTGGCAGCCTGGGATGGGATCTTGCCAGGACAGGATTCACAAAGCCCATGGACAGAGGGACCGAGGCAGATGTGGGTTAGTCTGCTGCTGGTTTTCTTGTGTCAAGTCTTAGAATCATGGAATGCTTTGGGTTGGAAGGGACCTTTCAAAGTTATCTGGTCCAACTCCCCTGCAGGGAGCAGGGACATCCCCAACTAGAGCAGGGTGCTCAGAGCTTGGTCCAACCTCACCTGGAATGGTGCCAGGGATGGGGCAGCGACCACCTCTCTGGGCAGCCTGGGCCAGGGGCTCACCACCCTCAGTGCCAAACATTTCTCCCTTCTCTCTAAATCTCCCTCTTTTATTTTCAAACCATCCCCCCTTGTCCTGTCCCAACAGGTCCTGCTCAAAAGTCCCTCCCCAGCTTTCTGCCAGGCCCTTGGCAGCCCTGGCAGCCCCCAGCAGGTCTCCCCAGCTGGAGCCTTCTCCTCTCAGCTGCCCCAGCCCAACTCTCTCCTGCTGGGCTCCCAGCAGAGGGGTTCCCCCCTCGGGGCATTGCTGGGGCTCCTCTGGCCCCGCTCCCGCAGGTGCCTGGCTCT
>NW_008622523.1:0-39389 GCF_000691845.1 Merops nubicus | reverse complement strand
CCAGCCCTTCACCCCCGTCCTGAACTGGTACCAGGGGTTGACCTGACCCAGGGGCAGGACTTTGCCCTTGGCCTTGTTGAAATCAATAAGCTGTGAAAATAAAATCGATCCCTGCCTTGCCTCCTTTCCTGTTCACACTCAGCAAGGAGCCTGGAATACCAAAGGAAGGGGAGATGGCTTCAGCCCGATGTGCAGAAGTGGCTGAGCCAGGACAAAGCTGTGGGGATCCAGCTGGAGGGTGATGGGGCTGTGGACCCTGCCAGGACCCACAGGGCTCCTCTTTGGGAACAAGGAACCTGCTGATAGCAGAGCAGCAGTGAGGAAAGTCAGAGCAAACCTGTAGCAGAGAAAGGAGGTGAACTCTGTGCACCTGGTACCTGATGGCACGAGTGAGGATGGAACCATGCTGAACCAGCTTTCTTGCTGAACAGCTAAACCCACAAAGCAGATTTGTTATCTAGACTTTTTATGAGGCTACGTGGGGACCTCAGCACAAACCCAGGCAGCAGAGCTGTGGCTGCTACGCAGACACCAGAGCCCCTCTGTGCCTGCTGCTGTACAGACACAGCCTGAACCTCACTGCAACCAGCATCCCACGTGGCTGAGCCTCTGTCCAGTTCGTGAGTTATGAGACCGTTTGACCTCCAGGAACTGCTGGGTATTTGATTCTGCAAAGCAAAACCAGCCAAAGAGCTGAAGGAAGGAGCTGAAGAAGGCAGGAGAACAAGGCACCATCTCCTCATCACACACCGCAGCCTGGAGGATGAAGAATTAAAGGTACCTTGCAGCTCCAAGGCCTTTCTCCGAGTTATCTCCAACTTCCAAAGGCATCCTGGCTCAATGGCCCTCAGCTGACACTCTCCACAGCTACAGTCTCCTCCCTCTTCACCTCAACCTGTGTGCCAAGCTCCTGCCCTTTGGCCCCTGCTCTCAACAGCACTTCAAGCCCTTGGCACGTCTTCATGTGACAGCAGCCAGCAAGTAAATTTAGATGATCAGCAAACATGACAACTGCAAATCTCTTAATCAGGAAGGCTGAATAACCCTCCCCTTTACACCACGTTCTCATCTTCTGCCTCAACCCCTTCTTCCCATGGGCAACTGCCTGTGGAAGTGCTATCAGAGGCAAATAACCCAATATTGCTCTGCCCATCAAAAGCTGTGAGTCATGTAGTTTTTAAAAGCTACAAGGCTCACCTTTGTATCTGCTTCAAGCTAATTGCTTCAAACAAAAAAGCAGCAGCAGGATTCATTATGTTTCTTTAATTGCCCTCAGGGCTGGGTGTACTGTGAGGGTGAATTTAATTTAGCTAAGAGAGGATTTTCATTAGGGGGTAAAGGAAAAGAGAGAAGAAGTGTTGTGTGATGTTCAGGCCCTTAACAAAACAAAACTTAGTGAAAGCTTCTGTGAGTGTGGGTCTGGGCTGCTGGGTACTGAACCCCAGATTCTGTGCCCACTGCCCCAGCTCCTTGCTTGGTGAGCAGCCTCCTGCTCCAGGAGCTGGAAAGTCCTTCAGAGATCACCAGAACAGGACAGTGCAGAGTGTGAAACCTCTTTGTGCTCAGGGGCTGTGCATCCAGACCTTGCCTGTCCTCTGAGCATCATAGAATGGTGTCACAGAATCCCAGCATGGTGGGGCTGGGAGGGGCCTCTGGGGATCATCTCCTCCAACCCCCCTGCTCCAGCAGCTCACCCACAGCAGGGTGCCCAGGGTCACAGCCAGGAGGGTTTGGGATCTCTCCAGAGCAGGAGCCCCCCCAGCCTCTCTGGGCAGCTGCTCCAGGCTCAGCCACCCTCACCCCAAAGAAGTTTCTCCTCCTGCTCAGGTGGCACCTCCTGGGTTCCAGTTGGTGCCCGTTGCCCCTTGTCCTGTCGCTGGGCACCACTGACAGAGTCTGGCCCCAGCCTCTTGCCCCCCGGGGGCCCTTTAGCTCTTGCTCAGCACTGATCAGATCCCCTCTGAGGCTTCTCCCGGCTCATCAGCCCCAGGTCTCTCAGCCTTTCCTCCTCACAGAGATGCTCCAGTATTCTGAGAAATTCATTTCAGCAAAACCAGCTGGGCTGATGGAGACAATTACTCTGTCCTTCAGAAAAAGGCAACAGTACCTGGATATTTATGGCCCCACAGTTGTTCTGCTCTGGAAGGCAGGCGTTGGGGAGAAGAGAAATGGGCAAAGCTCGTGGAAGGACATTTTTCTTTGCTTCTAAACAGTGGAACAAAGAAGTGTGGATATGGGCTGAGATCTGCAGAGCCAGCTGACAAGCAGCCCTCTGAGCTAAATGGCAAAAGTCATGACTTTGCTGAGAGGAAGCTCTTGGCTAACACTTGTGGGAAGAGGGTTGCACAAGTGCTGGTGTCGGAAACACGGATGGTTTGGAGGGCTTGACAAGGAGGAGCTGAGGGAGGAGTGATTTATAGGATCAATATAAATCAATATGGTGTGATTTATAGGGCCAGCACAAAAGAAGAACATGTCCAAAGCAACAGTGGTGGTTAAGAGGTGACTGAAGCCGGATGCAGGTCTTGCAGTGCAAGATGCATCTGCTTTGGGGTGGCAATTACAGAGCCATGGGAACTGCTCCAGTTTATCTTCCCCAAAGTCCCTGGCACCTGGCTTGGGAAGTGTCTCCGGAGACCGGACCCACTGATGTGATGACTGCAAACTGAGGAAACACTGCTTTGTTTTGGGAAGAGAAATCTGCCCTGTGCTCTCCTCTCCGGCTGCACGTGGCTCTCCCGAGGGCGAGGCTGCCCCACTGAGCTGAGCCAGGCTGGCACATGGGGCAGGACCCCTTAGCTGCCAGCTGGGTGTAGGGAGATGAACTGGGGTGTGCTGAGGGGTGAACTGGGGTGTTGAGCAAGCCTGCAAGACCACAAAAGCCCCTACAAGGAGGATCCAACGCACTCCAGAAGAGCTGCCCAGTACCGGCCATCTGGAGGCTGTGCAGCTCCAAGCTCAGCCGTGTTTCTGTGTTCCCTGGGGTGGGTCTGTGAGGACAGCAGGGGCAGAGCCCAGTGAAGTGACCCTCTACACAACCTGTGTGCATTCACCAGCCTTTTGTAGCCACCCTGCAATAACACAGCACCACATCCATTCCCTGCTCTTCCATTCCTTACCCAAACCAGTGACTCGGCTCCTTCCAAAGCTGAGCATCTTTCTAACCACTGGAAATTTCACAGCAAGTTTTTGCTCTGTCCAGAGATGTCTCTTGTCATCATCCCAAGGGTTCTACTCTCCATCTGATGACTGTTGAGCCTGTCCAGGGTCACCTCCTCTCTGCAAGTCCCCCACTCCCCCCAGCACACTTGGCACACCTCCCAGGTCTGTTGGTACTTTCTCACCTCTTGGTGGATAGCTCAGCTGCAGGGCTGGGAAAGGGCAGATGGGCATGAAGGGCATTGGGGCAGCACCTGCTGGGCAGCTGGAGATGGAGGAGGAAGGAGCTGCTGCCACGTTGCTGCTCTGTAGGCTGCCTCAGGAAAGAAAATCTGTGCTTGGCCATGAGGGAAGGAGAAACGAGGGGGATGCTTTAGATCTCCACCTTCAGCAGAAGCAAATGCTTTTCAGAATAGAGTTGTCAGGGAGATCTCCTTTCTTCTCCTCCTCTTTCTCCCTTCCTTCTTTTCTTTCCTTTCTTTGCTCTGTCACCTTCCAGCTCTATTCCACTGCACGTAACCTTTCAAAGAGGCACTTTCCTGGAGTCCCAGTGGAGTCTCTAAACCTGACAGCACGGTGAGAAACTGCTGGAGGCGACTAAACTCCCCATCTTCTTTGAGGATTATACTCTGCAGGAGAGCTCCTCTTGCTCTCCTCTTCTGCAGGAATTTGCAGTCTGCCTCAGAGCCTCCTGCCAATAAGTGTGATAGGTAGGAAAAAGATGACTTGAGCCAGTTTTCCTTATACTTTTGGAGTTGATGTATTATTTAAAAATGGTTCAGTCGAGCTTTTTATGATAGCAGGACAGGGATGAGAATGCAGAGGTAGGTACTATGTCTACCCAATTAATGAGATGGGACCTATTGATTTTAATGGGGGTGGTTCACTGGCTTGAGATGAAACTATCTTATTTATCTACTGGATTGTGGCCAGGTGATGCAGCATCTTCTAAGATCTGGCCCTTATATATCACAGCTAGCTCCAGTCAGTGCAGGAATCCATTCCTTTTAGTAGTGCTGGTCTCGAGGTTATTCTGGGGGTTTTATTGCTATTATTTTAGGCAGGGTGCCCAAGAGGGACCAGGATGATTAATATTCAGGCAACAAATCCAGAGGTAATGGTCCCCACGAGCCGTGGGCCAGGGAAGCTGACAGCTCACTTCTCTGGGTAGCCAACTGGAACTGCTGATTTCTGAGCTGCACTTTGGACTCTGTGCCAACAGCATTTAGGGAGGGATTGGTGGGCCTGGAAATAAAACCTGTTTACCCACTCTGCTGAAAGGGACCATTAGCCCTCTTTCTGCAGGATCAGTGCTGTTCATGGGCTCCTGGCTTCACAGGGTGTGCAGAGGTGGTTTGCATCCCCCTCTGGTACTTTATGCCTATTTGCATATGCAAAATTGCCTCCTGGCTATGTCCTTTGAGCAAACCTGAATTCAGGTGGCCCTTTTAACAGCAGGTATCCACCCTCCCAGCTACAGACACGTGGAATGCAGCTCCTCTTCCCCTGGCTGGGACAGCTGGCCATGGAGCCAGAGCCACCACGAGCACAGTGTCCCCTCCAGCAATCAAACATTGTACAGTGGCCCAGTGATGGGTGCAAGCTCAAGGTGCTGAGGTGCCTCTAGCACCCACCATCTCGCTCCCTGGGGTTGCCTGGGGATGTGGCTGTATGTTGGCTCCTGCTTTGCAGCATCTGGTGCCCTCCCCTGGCTCTCTGCCTCACTGTTCACATTTGATGCCAATCTTCTGCAGCTACTGCCCAGTGCTCACAGGTTTTCAGCAGAGGCAAGAGAGGAAAGTTGCTCTTTGCCCTACTTTTTAATTATCTGTGAGTTTTTCATCTTTATAACAGGTCGGGACCTTTGAGAGCCCCTCTCTAGGTAAATTTCTCTCCTCCAACTTTTTTTCTTAGTATATTTAATTTAGAATCATAGAATCACAGAATGTTTTGGGTGGGAAAGGACCTTTAAAGTTCATCCAGTCCAACCCCCCTGCAGGGAGCAGGGACATCCCCAGCTAGAGCAGGGTGCTCAGAGCTTGGTCCAACCTCACCTGGGATGGTTCCAGGGATGGGGCAGTGACCACCTCTCTGGGCAACCTGGGCCAGGGGCTCACCACCCTCAGCATCCAAAATTTCTTCCTTCTCTCTAGACTAAAGCTCCCCTTTTTCAGTTTCAAACCATCCCCCCTTGTCCTGTCCCAACAGCTCCTGCTCAAAACTCTGTCCTCAGCTTTCTGACAGGCCCCTGGCAGTCCTGAAAGGCCTGACATCTCTTTTTTTATCACTAGCTTAACTTTCATCTTCTCCTTTCCTCTCTGTGTCTCGTTTTAAACCCATCCCTATTTAGCTAAGGCTAAGATCAGGGTTTTTTTAAGCAACAACCTCATAACACCTCTCCTACGGGTGCTGCCTGGGAGCAGCAGTAAGGCCCCAATCTCCTTGTCAGATACTCCCTAACAGCTATTATCACATTTTCAGAGCAGCACAGAGGATCGTGAGCTATTCCTGAGTGAAGGGGATCCATTCTGCCCAGTGCTCAGCATCAGTCCTGGTGCTGGAGGAAGCCAAGTGCTGCTCTCAGCAATGTCAGTGCCTTCAACAACTCCAGAACAAGGGATGAACGTGAGTTTGGATCCAGCTCCATCAGCATCTCTGGTGCCAGGGAGACAATCAGGAGCAACCTCACACTTTTCTGGGGTGGGATGTTCCATCTTCTGAACAGGACTGATTTCTAATTGATATTCCTCAGGGGGACACTTCCCAAAGAGCAGAACTTCTGAAGAACACCAAGGAGGGACTTTTAATTAGGGCTTGTCATGACAACAGGAAGGGTAATGGCTTCAGACTGGGAGAGGGGAGATTTAGGTTAGAAATGAAGAAGAAGTTCTTCACTCTGAGGGTGGTGAGACACTGGCCCAGGTTGCCCAGGGAAGCTGTGGATGCTCCATCCCTGGAGGTGTTCAAGACCAGGTTGGATGGGGCTTTGAGCAACCTGGTGTGGTGGGAGGTGTCCCTGCCCGTGGCAGAGGGTTGGAACTAGATGAACTTTAAGGTCCTCCACCCAAAGCTTTCTGTGATTCTATAATTTCCTGCAGTCACTTGTGATGGTGCTTCTGTTCCATCTCCTGTAGCCACTGGCTGCTGCCCATCACGACAGGCAGGACACTGGTTTGAGAGGGACACTGAGTGTTTCTCTTTTTTTCCTAAACATGTCTCTAAATTTGTTTGTAGTTTCCAATACATTTTGGTTGGTTCATAGTGGGAGTGCAGGGAGCCAGAACAGACAGTCCTTCTCCTACAGCCATGGAAATAATTCACGTTGCCACAGAAAACAAGCCCTGACCACAAGCCTTGTAACAGCCAAATGACCTGGAGAGAGTTTGGTGGTCATTTGTAAATAAATATTCAGTCACTGCCTGAAAAGCACTGGGCAGAACTGCTGGGCTGTGAGCAGGAGCCTCTTTGGGACTGGTGGAGGAGCAGACAAGGTCTACATCACATTGTCAGTGTACACAGTGCTCTAATTCAGCTGAACCTGCTCCTCCTGGGACTTGTAAAAACTTTCCACGGTGATGGAAAAAGGACAACTTCCACTCTCAGCCACGCTGCTGCCTTGGGAATACAGCCAGACCTTCGTGGACAGGAGTTCAGAGAGGGAGAGCAGAGTTTTGGTATTTTCTTTGCAAGATGACAACGTGGTTTTACATTATTCATTGGACACTCCTGACAGTGCAGGAGATTAGTCTGTGCTGTGCTTTAATTCTGAATCCGCCTATGCAAGGGGAATAACAATTAGAATCTTGTAAATGTCAAAAAAAGAAATGCCTTAGCACTAATTAAACCTGTTTGTCTTTCACACTTAGAGCCATTAACACCCCAATAAAAGGCATCACAGGAAAACTGTGTGGGTTTTTTTTTTATCAAATGATTTTCCTCAATGTAAGGGCCTCTCCTTTACAAATGACACGATGAAAGAGCAGATGGCAAATGAAGATGAAAGAAGAGCCTGACTGTTGCTCTGTGTGTGATCTCTGAAGTGAGGCAGCTCAACTGAACATCATCATTAATATTTAAGGCAGTGGTGGAGTCCCCACCCCTGGAGGGGTTTCCAAGCTGTGGAGATGTGGGGTGAGGGACACGGGGCAGTGGGGACCTGGCAGTGCTGGGGGGTGGTTGGACTCCAGGATCTGAAAGGTCTCTTCCAACCAAAATGATTTCATAATTTTATGAGCAGGGCTCAAGCTCTGCCTGGGTCAGCTTCTCAGCTCATACCCATGATCTGCTGCACGGATGCTGCACAGCCAGGGAGGACTGTGTGCCCTGTGGCACCTCAGCAGGACAGGCAGCCCCATGCTAGCTGGGCAGTCAAGCCACCACCAGAAGGTGTGGAGATGCAAGGATCACCTCTGTGCTTCTGGACAGAGGTTACAGTGCTAGATTGCCACCACAACAGTGACACAACCATGGCAGGGTGAAACGAACTGGCCCTGAGTGTAGAGATGTCCAAAACTGTGGGACCTGGCAACTGGAGCAGCTGCTCGACCCCAGCCAGGCTGCAGAGGAGAGCACAAAGAGGCCAGATGCTCATATCCTGGCAACACAGGTCCCTGTTCCTTGTGGCCTTCCTCCTAACCCTCTAAGTCCAGGTATCCAAGGCTGCTGCCCTTATTTCAAGACTTTCCAAGGACGTAGAACTGACAACATCTGACTTCAAGAGCCTGGAGCAGAGGTGACCTCTGCTGATGAAAGTGCTGATGGAGGCAGGACCGTGTCTGCATGCTACCTGCATTGTCACCTTTGTCATGCTGCATCCCTAACTGAGAGCTCAAAGAGCCCAGGGGAAGGCCAGGCAAGAGACAAGTCAGCAAATGAAAAGGGGCTGCTCTGTTCCCTTTCTGCCAACATCTCCACTCAGCCTTTTTTTCAAGGACGCTGGTGTTTGAGAGATGAAAGGTGCTGTGTGCAGTGGCAACTTCCAAATCATAGAAGTGGCCTGGAGGTGACTGGCTGACTGCTGCAATGTTCCTGACAACGTGGGGAGAAGAGTGGATCCAAAGGGAAAAGGAGGAGATGAAATGGAATGAGCTGCAGTGTCTCTGAGGGAGCAGAGACCTTGAAAGGAATGAGAGAAGAGGAGGTCGTGTAAGTAGGGAGAGCTTGACATTAAAGAGCCTGAACTTTGGTATCAGGAGCAGCAGGGTGTGCAGGAGAAGGAACACAGGGCATGGAGAAGGCTTTGGAAAGTTCAGTCTCAGTGAAATGATGAATAAAAGCCAGTCTGTGGGGATTCTGAGGCAGGAGAAAGGACAGGAACACGGCCAGTGATCATCATTTTTAGGTAAAAGGAGTTAGGAGAGCATCTGCCCATCAGTGGCCAGGGACCATGTTGATGAAACCCTGGGTGTGCTGGCACTCCAGTTCAGAGCAGGGACTGGCAGAAGATAAAGCTGACACATGAAACCTGCTGCACTTGCACCCATCTCCTGTTCTGGAGGTGAACAAAGAGGTTTGGCACGTTTCCCTGGCCCAGCCTGAGATGAGAGGTCTCACTGAGACCATCCCTCTAGGTACACACAGATGTCCTCTCAATCATCTGAGCCCCTGGACCAGTTAGGCTGCAAAAACCTGAACTGGTTTGTAAAGATAAGGGTGTCCTCTGCACACATGGAAGGAAGTGGCTGTGAAACAAGGAGCGTGCTATTTTCAGAGAACATAAATTTATCTGCTTTTATTTATTTAGGATATTGATCTTCAGGTCTCAAGAATCACACTGGCTTCTTACCACCAAGCTGTTAATCACCACAGAGTGCCTGGGAGTGATGTGTCTTTACTGGTGGGACACCAAGTATAATTTTGACAGAAATTTAATGCAAATATGGGGGTTTCTTTGGCACAAGATGATAAAGTTCAACTTTCCCATCCAGGCTTCTTTTTTTTTTTCCCTGAAAGGACATGACTACAATTACCTCAGGATGTCATTTTCTGGAGGTGGGTTTTGTCATTTCTTATGCCCTTAGACTCCACACTGATCTAGTAACAAACTCTTGCCTGGAGATGATAACTGTGACAAACTGCAACAGCTATCAAGGCCATTGCCAAAATCTGTCTGGACTTCTTGTGCTTTAAATTAAGTGTTCCAAATACTAACTTTGTTCCTAGAATGAAAACTTCTTGGCTCTGTGTTGAAGGAACACGTCAAGATATGGATCCTGTCTTGATTACATCATTACTGCAATAAGAGGTAGGGATGTTCTGAATGTTCCAGCTGAATCTGATGCTCCAAAGGCAGCACAGCCCTTTGTAGGTGCAGGGGGGGATTACAGCCCCCTGAAGCACCACCACATTTTTATATTAGATGTTTTTATGAACTTTGCAGGCCTGGCCCTTGCCCTGGCTGGTTCCAGATGCCAGGCTGCAGGATGCTTTAACTGAGGAAGCACAAGAAGGGTCAGGACTGGCAGCAGTGGAGTTTCCTGACCATTTCCTTTGATCACAGCAGTTCTGATGTTCTGGCCAGGCAGCAATTTGGCCCAGTTTGCAGCAGACAAATGTGCAGTTCCAAGGAGAGCAGGGCAGGTGAAACCAGGCTTGGGTGAGGTACCAAGCAGGAGTAACAAGGAAGGAGCAGAAGCTGCTCTTTTCCTGCCACTGAAGCTACATATGGTTACATGCAGCATCTACCAGCAGAGGTCTGGGTGGCCAAGAGGGATGGTGTCTGTCAGGATGGAAGGGCAGTGTACAAGGTGGAGGAGAAACCTCTGAGCCTTCTCTCACATGCACCAAGTTCCTGTGGCTGTAAATCTCCTGCTTTCAAAAGTAATTGATGACCTGAAGTTCATCCACACAGGACTTCCCAAGCCCTCCACTCCATGCCATGATACTCCATTTCAACACTTTTGGTTCTGCCTGGGGACAAAGTTCAGGTGGGGGCAGCTGGACCTGGCTCCTTGTCCTTTCTGCAGACCAAGATACTCTCACAGATGGAATAAGCTCATTTCTCACACCCACAATCTGCCTGCCAGCCCTGCTCTTAGCTCTACTCCACCCTGTGCTCAAGGTCAGGAGAAGGTCAAGAAAGGGAATGAAAAGGGGTCCTTGGAGAGCTGATCACAGTCACAGAAGAGCTGGGGCTGGAAGGGACCTCTGGAGATCATCTCCTCCAACCCCCTGCTCCAGCAGCTCACCCACAGCAGGGTGCCCAGGGTCACAGCCAGGAGGGTTTGGGATCTCTCCAGAGCAGGAGACTCCACCGCCTCTCTGGGCAGCTGCTCCAGGCTCGGCCACCCTCACCCCAAAGAAGTTTCTCCTCCTGCTCAGGTGGCACCTCCTGGGTTCCAGTTGGTGCCCGTTGCCCCTTGTCCTGTCACTGGGCACCACTGAGCAGAGTCTGGCCCCAGCCTCTTGGTACCTGCCCTTGAGATATTTTTAAGGATGTTCAGCTCACAGTGTACGTGACCTCAGGAGCTCAGCTCATGGGGTAATGGAAACCAGCTCAGGCCCAGTAAAGGCAGAAGGCATCTTCCCCCTGAGAGCTACTCAGGCTGCCCAGAAAACAAGCTGATAAATAATATTCACCATCACCCTCAAAGTTAGGCAGAAATCTACTGGAACAAGGTTCTGAGCAAGTTGACAGCAAGGGAGAAATGGAGATGAACCTTTAATAATTGGTGTAAAAATTCCTTGCTGGCCTCTTGTTAGGATTTGACTCAGTGCAGAAGTGACATGGAAAGGACACACCGTTGTCTGCATCTGCAGCCTCGTCTGCTTGGCTCAGTACACACATAACATTCATCAGCCATACTGAGAAGGGCTTTTAGAATTTCACATAATTTAATTTAGACCGTTAAAAAGCTGATCTAATAATGTCAGTTCAATTATGCAGACTAGGGCAAGCTAAAATCTTTCATGTTACCTAAACTGGAAGCCTTCTGCTGTGCTAGTCCTCTGGTAGCAATCTGCTCATCTAAGGGAGGGAGGCATCCAGACTTTCTGAAGACTTTATTCTCCTTTATTCACATGTCTGCCCAACCCCAAAACCACAACAACAGGGTTTCCCATCATTTGCTTTTCTGGCAGGACTTCCACTGGTGTCTCTGGGAGATCAACTGTACATGCACATCCTCTTGTGACTCCTTCCCCGGTGTCTGAAAGGCCCCAAGGTCTGACCTTCCGCAAACCCTTTCCTCCCAGCCCTGCTCTCATTCCTGGCTCTCAGCCTACACCCATACTCTTGGTCCCCCATCAATCACACATGCTGCTCTGTGGTTTAGGGTGCTGTGCTAACACCCTGACTCTCATCAGGTGCTTGGTTTCTAGAGACAAAATGCCCTGAGCCATGTGCCACTGGCATTTCTTTGGAAGCTGCCCTGCGGTTAATAGATCCTCCTGAAAACAAAAACATGGGACCGAGCAGATGAAGGCTGCACAGATGAACCTTTCATCCTAAAGCCCCACCCCTGAAGCCACCCCAAAGATACAGAGAGTTCAGCCTTGCTCAAACAGAGCTCTGAGCACGCTGCTTGCTCTGCACTTGGCCATTGTTCTCGGGCAAGTCCCAGCTAGCAACAGTGGGGCAGATCCGAGGAGGAAGAGGAGGGAACATCTGAGAGCCAGCTGGTGGAGTCACTGCTTATGCTCCTGCTTGCTCATTTTGTCTCAGAGACTTCCAAAAGCTTCTCACTCCAGATACCTTGCAAGCTGCTGAAGGAATCTTAAGCACAGTGCATGGCAACTACAAGCAGAATCCTCTGTACAGGGCTGTAAATATGCTCTGTCTGCACGGATCCACAGCACCCCAGGGGTGCTTTTGCTCCCCCTGTTTTATTCTAGGGACCACTGATGAGGAGATGGAGGCTCAAAGCTGCTCAGATATGTGCGATATGGTGGCGTCTGAGTTGTGTGGTTAAGTAGCTTCAACAGTAAGAAGTTCTCTCACTGATTAAAAATTAGCCAAGAGATAAAACCCCAAAATGTAGAATTCAGAATTTCAGCATGGAAAGAGATTAGCAGCTCTAGATGCTAACAATTTGTGCAAGAGGCAGGATTACTGAACGTACTTAGTGGTGATCTATAAAAGACAGTGAAGAGTTGATGTCAGAAAATTATGGCTTATTATTTAGCTGTGAGAGAATTTTGGGTAGTCCCAGATATGAGAGGATTTTGAGGAACTTTAGAAGGACAGAAAAAAAAAAATCAGTTGGGCAATAAGGTGGTAGATTAAAGTCAGTGCAATGTGATGCAGATGGGAAGAAACAGTTTGAACTATTCTTGGTCTTCATGCATTGTAAATCAACTAAAAGGCCTCGGTGTCACTGCAAAGAGCTCATTAAGAAGCATCTGCTCAGCAAAGCATTCTGACCAGAAAAGCAGTAAGACAGCTGGATATTTAAACCTAGGTTTTATGTAATGATGAAAATATTATAGTGCCACATATCCCAGCAGTGATGATCCCTCCTCGCCTTAAACAGTGTGTTCAGTCCAGCTCTGTTCCCCTCATTTGGAAAGGAGAAATTCAGTTCAAAGAGTGCAAGAAGAAATGCTAAGGACTTTGAAGATTTCCATATGAAAAAAAAAAGACTGCTTGGACTATTGCAACTTTAGATAAGAAATTAATAATGGAAAAAACTGAATTTCATTCACTAATGAATGATATGGGAGAAGAACAAAGACAATCTTCTCTGTGTTATAGTGCTATGAGGATAAGAACGAGGCATTGATATAAATCCAAATAACCTTTTTATGTCAAGCACCATTGAAGCTCAGATGAAGTACTTTTGATCTGGAAACTCATTAGTACAATGTAGTAATTGGTGCCCAAGAAGTTACTGAGATTCTGAAAAGAGTTCCTTCCTCTTCCCATAGACACTTGCACACAGACAATGCCAGTTGCCACAAACTAGTTAAATTAGAGCCTCCAAGACTATTTCTTGAGCCAGAGCTCACAATTCTAATATACCACTGAACTGGGATTTTAGACGACACATTTGCCAACACATTTTCTCCAGGAAACATCCAGAAATGCTCCTGTAATATCAAACCCAGTACATCTAGGCTGCTGTTATCCACCTGTCAGTTTAGCTTCCAACATAACAATTAAGGCGTGCAAAATTCAATTCACACACACATCCTTATTTCAAGCAATTTCTGGTAGTTCCCTAACCTGCAACTCCTGGTTTTAAAACCTCAAGAAAAGAAACTGTCCCATTCCAACTCCATATGCAACCCTGTGCCTGAGGGGAGAGCCAGGCACATACTTGGGAACCCTTAAGAGCTCTTTGTGGGAAGTCCAGTGGTTGCTGGAGGTTCTACAGGGGACACCTTCACTGCAAGTGGCCACAAGGCCAGTCTCAAGGGGAAGTTCCCCCTTAAGTTTAGATGTTGATTCTTAAGAGGGGGATTAGGGACAGATTCAGGGCAAATCAGTACACTAGAGAGCTACCCCAAATATGCCCCTGCACATAAAAGGTCTTTCAGCTAATGATTATGGGATTGGAGAGAAGGCCCTGCGGGTGCTGGGGGGAGGAGCTGGCCAGGAGCCCCCCGGCAGCCTGGGCTGCCCCCCCAGCAGTGTGGGCAGCAGGGCAGGGAGGGGATCCTGCCCCTCTGCCAGCTCTGTGAGACCCCCCTGCAGTGCTGGGGCAGCTCTGGAGTCCTCAGCACAGCAGAGCCAGGGACCTGCTGGAGCGGGGCCAGAGGAGCCCCAGCAATGCCCCGAGGGGGGAACCCCTCTGCTGGGAGCCCAGCAGGAGAGAGTTGGGCTGGGGCAGCTGAGAGGAGAAGGCTCCAGCTGGGGAGACCTGCTGGGGGCTGCCAGGGGCCTGCCAGAAAGCTGGGGAGGGACTTGTGAGCAGGAGCTGTTGGGACAGGACAAGGGGGAATGATTTGAAATGAAAAGGGGGAGATTTAGGCTAGGGAGAAGGAAGAAATTTTGGATGCTGAGGGCGATGAACCCCTGGCCCAGGCTGCCCAGAGAGGTGGTCGCTGCCCCATCCCTGGAACCATTCCAGGTGAGGTTGGACCAAGCTCTGAGCACCCTGCTCTAGTTGGGGATGTCCCTGCTCCCTGCAGGAGGGTTGGACTAGATGAGCTTTAAAGGTCCCTTCCCACCCAACCCAGTCTGTGAGTCTATGATGTTATGATTTGGGTGCCAGCTGCACAGGAGCCAGCTCAGGCAGTCCATGCATGACTGCTCCACAGGCACTCACAGCGTGATGTCAGTCAGACAAGAAGGACTCAAGTGCTACCTGGAAATTTTCATTCCTCCCCTACCATGAAGGCAGAAGAAATCCACAGGTGACTGCAGTTCAGCTTCCCTTCCAGAGTCTTGTGGCCTGGAGCCAGATCCCAAGAGAGCTCTGAAACTTGGGTGTTCCCAAATGCAGCCAGCTCAGGCAGAGCACAAACAGCAACAAGGATTCCTCCTCTTGCCTTGTGGTGGATTTGCTCCAGAGCTCTGAAGTGATGGGTGAAGGCTGTTGCAGGGACAGTGGACACAGGAAAGTCTCATTTGGACCAAAACTCATAAACCCTTAAAAGAATCCTCTTTTTTTTTTTTTTTTTTCTTTTTTTTCAAATTTCTCTGTGTTGTTCTGAGACAATCCTGAAGTATTAGTACTAGAAATTTTAATTCTCAAAGAGAAATCCACACCTCACAGGACCAGAGAGCTACACTGACAACACATTGCAAACTCAAATTTCCTCCCTGCCAATCTACCAGCTACAAAAGACACGTTCCTCCCTAGAGGATGCTCCCAAGCCCTCTGCTGGATAAGGGGGTTTGGGGTTTGGTTTTGTGTTGTTTTTCTGTTTGAAGGATACTCACTCATTTTCAGGACCCTGAACACACACCTCAACAATGTAATTTCAGTATTTTAAAGCAAGGATGATCATCTCAAAGGAGCTCACCGTGTGATGCCCTGAGTACCCCCCAGGAGGCTGGCACAAAGGTTTCTTCCTGACCTTACAGCTGCAATGTGGCTGAGCAGAAGAAATCCCGTGTCTCATCCAGCTTTGAGCTCCCAACTGTTCCTAGAGCTGAAAAAACAAAGCGTGCAGCTTTTAGAAACATTCACAAACCTTTCAGGCTGCAATATTTTAAGTGGATACGGTTTCCATGCATTTAGACATCTTCACACATGTAGGGAAGAAGCCACCTTCTGTTAATATAAAGAGAAATTCATCATGAAGGAGAAAAATGCAAATTAAAGTATGGTCTTTGTAGACAAACCCTCGGAGGTAACATTGCTTAGGACCATACAGGAAGAGGCAAAAAAAAAGGAAAAAGCAGAAACCCCCCAGGCTTTGATACTCTGCCTCCCTCTATCTTTGATTTTATAAATATTTCCCCCGGGCTGCAGTAGAGATCAGACATTTTGGGCATCACTATCTCTGACCTCTACCTCTTCCCAGCACAAGAAGCAGCTCAAGCAAAGGTGAGTGTGAAGGAGATGATGGCCAAGAGCCCTGAAGCCATCAGGGAGAGCAGCATCCTGCCCAGCACTGAGCCAGAGCCAGCTGAGCTCCCATCGTGTTGTGTTCAACTGGGCACTGCTGGAAACCAGTCCTGGACAGGAATCTTTGCCTTTTACTCAGTGTGGGCCCTTGGCAGATGAGGTAAAGAATTTAAATCTTAACTGAGCTTAAATACTTTAAACTGAAAGTTCACTCGTAGAGAAACTGGGTTTCACTTTCAGGGAGCAAGGGAAAGGGACCCCAAAATCTCAGACTTCTGCTGGGGACTTGGAAAACTCCTGCCACCAAACTGCGTGTCTCAATGAGTGAAGTTCTCTCAATGCATCAAGCTCTAAAAGCAACGCTGACAAAATCTCTTTCTCTTAGCCATGATATTTTATAGATTTCAGGAATCACTTCTGAGCACTTGGCAGCACCCAATTGCAGGTTGGGGTTTGAAACGTTTAATGCATTAAGGCTACACCTACGTGGAAATTGAAATGTCTGTTTCCTTGGAAATTCTGTGATTTCAAACTCAATTTTCATTCCAGTGTGGAGTGCAAGATGGCATATTTAGAAATTCAGCACAAAATGAGACGTTTAAAAAGTTTTCTAAAGTTGCTTGAAATGCTCTGTTGTCATTTTGACAGGCTCCTTTTATATTCTCATTGTAATTTATTGCGTCAAGGAATAACTTGGAGAGCAGAAATTATTTTGAAAGAAAAAATGGAAATGTGAAGTTCTTGTCATTTTGGAATGGAACACTTCAGCCTTATTTGCATGTTTGACTGCGTTCAGAATACAATGGGCAAAATCCAACACAGTTCTGGTGAGTGCTTAGATTTCAACAAAGCATCATTTTCTAAGAGGAAAAAGTGTGAGAATAAAGCCCAGCTACAGCATGAGTCTGGACTGACTCATTCCTAGCCTGACCCTACTTGGCCACTCCTGAAATCCTTTGCCTTAGCTGTGATGTCACTTCAGTGAAGACACGAGGTGGAAAAACACTCCTTGGAGTTAGATAGGTGACCTTCACCTCAATTCTTACTTCTACTTCATAGTCACCAATTAAGAGCACAAGGTTTTGGCCATCTCAGAGAAGCTCAGAGCTGGACAAACCTGTGGAATGAAACATCTCCTACGCTTGGCTGGGTAGCTTGAGATGCCCTGGGGAGCAGGGTGGAGGTTTTAGATCTGCTCACACTAGGGCTGGCTTCCACTTGGATGAATCCTTGCTAGAAGAAAACCTAAAAAGACCACTTTAATGCTATATATTTCTGTTACCAACCATTGCTTTTTTTATTTTGACATCTTGGTTGTGATAGAAGGTTTCTTCAAGTTTAATGTAGTCCAAGCTCTCTTTTTAATAGATGTTTTTAACCATCCATGGCATCCTAATTAAGTAAGTGGAAAATAGATGGCCATGCCAAGAAGATCTTTAAAATTACTGACATTTTTATCTGACTCCAGCTGATGAAAGGTGCTCTCCCTGTTCCTGCTTTACAGCTTCTCTCTGCTGTATACTTCAAGAGTTACACGTTGGCATCATGGTGGCAAACCACCCACCCAGCTTCCTGCACCTCTTGGCTTTGCAGGCTCTGAACCTGGCATGAGTTTGCTAAACCCTTTGGAGAATTTTATTCCCACAAATATCTGCCTGCAGCAACTCCCCAAAAGATGCCTTCTGCTTCTGCACCACTGCCAAACGAGCAAGCTCACAGGAAAGGAGAACGACTCAAGTCCTCTCCAGATGAGACCTCCCAGCACTGAAAGATCTATCATCAGGACCAGGATCACTGCTCTTCTGTGTGTAGCTCCTATCAGGGGAAGAAAGGCATGGCCTGGGAGGTAAGTGGTAAAGAGGAAGGTAATCAACTCACCCATGATCCTTTCACCCAAGGAAGTGAACAGTAGATGCTATGTGAGGCTGGGGACTCCAAAACTCCCTCTCCACAGCACACTTCTGCTGCCTGAGTCATCTTGCCATCCCTAAGTTGAAAAAGGTTTTTTTCCTCTACACCTGGAAAAAAAAAAAAGTTAACTTTTATGGTGATTAATGCCTTCAAGATGGCAAAGGAGATGTTAGAAAGAATACATGTTGTAAAACTTTGGCTTGCTGATAATGATGTTGCTCCCAAAAGCACACTAGAACACACACACTGTCTCTCGTGACTCACAGTCTGATCCACCCTGTTGTTTTAGTTTCTCCAAGGATATTTGACATTATCTGTCACTCCTCAGAAGGTCGACCTGTCACTCCTCACCTTTTGCTCCACACCAGGTGTGATCTGGCTTGAGCAAGGGCTCGGGGCTGTGCTGGGGTTACTGAACTTTGTCCTTCCTCACACACGGCGGGTGTGACGTGGTCTGAGTGTGCTGGAGGTGTTGCTGCACCCAACCACACTCGGTCACACAGTGGGGCCACCTCCCAGTCCTCAGCTATCCCCAAGGCAGTTGGATGGCTGAAGCACAGAGGGTCTGGCAAGGCTCTTCTGGCAGTGCTTTACCCACTTCTTTGGCCACTCAGAGATGAGAAACTGAGAAAAGGATGAAGAGCACCAGACAAGGATGGCTTTGCCATCACCAAGAGCCACCCTGCCCACCCAGAACGAGCAGCTCAGCCTGGGATCATGCCACAAAGCTGCTGCTTTTCTGCAGTTCATGCTCTCTCCTGCTCAACCAAGAAGGAAATTTGGGTTGAAGATGGTTTATATTAACTTTACATCACATACAGGGTCATTTAGTCAGGAATGTGCAGGCTGGAGAGATGGAAGGCAGCACACACAGACATAGAGATACCCCTGTACTTCTTTAAAGGGAATCCCTCAGGCTCCTGTAAAGACGACGAGACACACCTACCTGGCTGCAGAAAAACCCCAAGCAGGAGACGTTTATTACCCAAAAAGAAAAGCCCTTCTAAAGAATGCAATGCTAGAAATGCAGGTAGACAGGATTCACACATACCCCTGAACACTTGACCTTCACTTTAGTGCTCCTCACCACACCCCAAAGGCATGGGCATCCCGTACAGCCTCATGCCAAGGGTGCTATCCCTTCCCCTCTGCAATGAACCTCGATGCTGCTCCTTCTCTGTGCCTCCCCAAGCATTTGTCTTCCCAAACACCTCCTCTCATTACTTCCCTCTTAACCCTTTAATTGCTGAGGAGTGTACAGCACCACAGATAAATCCCAGGATCATAGCGTGGTGGGGTTGGAAGGGACCTCTGGAGATCATCTCCTCCAACTCCCTGCTCCAGCAGCTCACCCCCAGCAGGGTGCCCAGGGTCACAGCCAGGAGGGTTTGGGATCTCTCCAGAGCAGGAGACTCCACAGCCTCTCTGGGCAGCTGCTCCAGGCTCGGCCACCCTCACCCCAAAGAAGTTTCTCCTCCTGCTCAGGTGGCACCTCCTGGGTTCCAGTTGGTGCCCATTGCCCCTTGTCCTGTCACTGGGCACCACTGACATCCAGCTCAGGCCTTGAATTTCAATATTTGTAAAATACAGAGGTGTTTAGGTTTGGGTTTCAGTGCGATGCAGCAGAGAGAGAGGTGACACTTACCAAACCAAGAGACCTAGCTGGGGTTACGAGTCAGGGTTTTCAGTGAAAGCTCACGGTCTAGTTTCAAGACCTGCACTACTACACAGGCTGGGGTAAGGCTGGGGTAAGGCTGGTCCTTTCTCCAGAGCCAGGTTCAATGTGCACCTGTAGAAGAGCTGATTTCATCTGGGGGATTGTGATCGGACAGAATTCTCAGTATTTGTACCATTTCCTTCCAGAAAATCCTTTGGACTCTTAATCAGAGGATTTAGTCGTATTATTTACAAACAAGGAGGAGGAAGAACCACCCAGCAGGTCCTCGGGGAGACAATGCAGAGCCCCTCCTGGCAGGCTCTGAGCTGCGTCAGCACTAACCTCTCCCAGCTCTCCTGTTGCAGAGCTCTGACACCCAGGCAGACCTGCCTTTGAGAGCCAGCGACTCAGAAGCTGAGCTGAGAAAGTTAACACCATCATGAAATGGATCTCAGGGTTCCTGTAAGCTTTACACATAATTTCTGGTGAGGGAAAGGTGAGCGTGAGTGAGGGCAACACATTCTTGCTTCTCACCTTCAAATGGAGCGACTCTTCCACCGAGCAGTGACTCTGATGAAAGAGCTGGAGCTGTGACCAGCTGACACTGGAAGCATCTCCACTGCCCTGTAACTCACCCCTTGTGTTGTCCCGAGGCAGGCAGAGGTGGTTTGACCAGTGAAGCTCCTATGAAGATCAGCACTGGGGTAAAGCTCCCCATTCACAGCAAGGGGCAGCTCACCCACGGTCTCCCAGTCTCTTCCCAGCTTCGTCCCACACTGCCAGGGGGGAAATACCACCTCATGGAGAAACACCACATCACCTGGCCTCCAGTCCTCTTGGTCCACAGCAAACCTTTGAGGAGAAGAGAAAACTCTTATCAATATTCTGGTTTTTCAAAGATCAATTGAGAATAAAATTTATTCTTCCCCCTGGATATTCATGTCTCCAATCCTCTGAATGTATCTTGAGGAACTTCTAGACAGATCCCACCACAGCTTCACCCTTGCAAGCTGCAGTGCAATGAACTCCAGGAGATTTTCTTTGCTCTACAGATGTATATTTGATATCCTTTTGTGTTACAGGGGTAGGTACTGTTGATCCAAGCCTACCACAGGCTTTTGTGATCTCCCACGTTCAGCAGCAATATCGTTACTACCCTTTGGATGGCCTGGACAAAAGTGGATCTCAGGAGCCGTTTATGGCTGCTAGTGCTGCTAGTTCGAATCAAGTTTCAATTAGAAGGTAAGAAATGGATTTATCTCAATAATTTCCTTTAATCCAGAAACTAGTTAGACTGGCAATTCACAAGCAAATTATTTTTCTTTCACCAAAAATTTCCTGCACAATAATTTACTTCAAGTATTTGCCCGGTGGCAAAAATAAAATTAGAAAATTAAAATAAAATTAAAAAAAAAATTGATTTTTGAGTATAAATTACCTGCAAATAAACTGCATAGTGCTGGCAGCTAATGAATGCAACTTTGCACATAGTTTCACCGTAGCTTCTTTTCTGATAGAGGAGTTTAAAATAATCACAAAATTAGCATATGAAAAAATAATCAACAGAACCCCACTGTTTGGCCATCAGCTATTAAGCAGCCATAACATAACAACATGGCACACAACGCTGTGGGAGAAACTTCAGGGCTTTATGATGGGCTGAGCCATGTGTAAATCAATGCTTTAATAACAGAAAAATCTACTTTAAAAAGTTTCAATCTTGAACAATGTCCCTATCTATAATTTCTGAGAAGTACGTAGGTGTCAACTGCTGAAAGTTTTGTGTTTGAATGTCAAGGTTGCACAGATACTGGGGGCTAAGATTAAATAAATATTAAAAGCTTGATCAGAGAGATAAAAAAATCTAATGGAAATATCTAGAAGCATATTTTTCAAATCACTGTTTGAAAATGCTGTTGCTAATGGCAGTTTCAAGGTTGCCACCGGCATCTTGTAGAGTAATAGATTATTAAAATCGTTATTGTTGTAGTGTCATTAAATCTGAAATAAAAGCTACAAGGACTCTTAAAATATATTTTGCCTATTAGAGCCCTGGTAATGCATCAACAGATGACATTGCCACTGTCTTCCCACTGTAAGAGCATGGTTTCATTGTTCATTGTTGTCTTGCTCTTATTTATCTGCAAAAATAAACTTCTCAAAGAGAAAAATGAACTTCTCAAAGAGAAAAACAAACTTTCTGCCTTAAAACTTCATCCCTTCCAGTGCATCATTGCTGGACATGGCAATATGCTCTTGGGAAGCTTTAGTTTAATTTTCAGAGATATTTGGAAGATGGAGTTTCATTACTCCTTATGTCAAAATGACCCTCCACAAACAAAACAACTCTGATGATAGTTTTTTTTCCTGGTCAAAAGAATGCAGAAACCTGAGCCACTCTCAGCCCACAGGTCCCACTGCAGCCTTTGCTGGCTGAGATCCTTCACTGAAAGGACTTTTCACAAGTCTCCTAAGGTACAGTGCAGATGTAGACACAGAGAGCTCCCTGGAGCCACGCTGCTCTGAAGTCCTTGACAGCATTTCTGGGACCTGGAGCAGAACTAAGGGAGCCTTGAAGGTCCATTGCCTTCGGTCATGTTTCCAAGAAAGCCCCTCTGACATATCCTCCCTCCTCACTTCCAGATGCCAAGCCCGATGGCTCTGTGGGATAGTGCTGTCAAAAGTCATGGTACACAGGGGAACCCTGAATTTGAGTTAGGCATGTTTTCTCCCCAGAGGTCTAATACTGGGGAAACTGAGATGTTCTAGTTGGAGATATTAGGTTAGAAAGGAAGCCAGAAGGATTCTTGAATTCTTTCTTAAATTAGTCTGTCCCTCCAGGCAGAAGAAATCATCCACTTACAAGGATAAAAGACAATTCCCAGTTTGCACAAGCCTACTAACCTCTGGCTCGCTTTTCCAAGAGATGTTCCACCCTGAATTGAGTTCAGCTAAGCCCAAAACCAGCCACAGAACCAGAGCTCAATGTGGAAGCCAGAGAACAAAAGATTCCTAATCCTTCTGTTGTCTCCTTTGCCATTAAATCTCTCAGGAACTGCTCAGTGAATTGGTCACATAACTCCCCTGACCTCAGGATGGTCACTGGAGCATTAAGGAAACAAGCTCCTCACTCTTGGGACTATACTAAATCCTCCACAGCTGAGAGAGGCAGAGACAGCCCATCTCATGGGCTGCACTGCAAACACTGCTGCATCACCAGCACAGGCTCTGAAAACTGAATTTACACAGTATTTAGAGGCTGAAATCCTGCCTAGTCTACTGAAAATCTCTTCTCTACTGCATTTATTACCCTTCCCTTCAACGACAGCCCAGTATTCAGAGCATTTGCCCCAAAACTAAGAGATATAGGTCCATCTACTTATTCGAGAAGAATCAAAGCTATTTTGCTCCTCTCCAAATTATCCCAAACTCCATAAGAGAATCTTGGGCTGCTCCCAAGAGAGAAGAGCAGCAGATGCATTACTTGTATCTGCACAACTGCTGCAACGATCACTCACGTTAGCTGCAATAATTCTATATTTATTTAAGAATTTATGTCTGCAGTAATTCTATATTTATGTAAGAATTTTGCACAGTAGTATGCTTTTAAATACTTCTCACTGCAGAGCAGATAACAGCACTAGATGTACTGGGAAAGGGAAATTTGTACAGTCAGAGCATGTACAGAGGGAAGTTCATCCATGTGTGCAAAGCCATGGCCCAAAGGAACAGCCTTGGCCTCCAGCTAAATTGCTCCTTATTGCGTCTAAACGTGGGCTGGCAAAATGTTATTATTTATTTGCATTGCTCAGATGATGACACCAACAAAATTCAGGGCAATTTTGGATCCTTTCCCCGATGACCTCCGGGCATTAAGTGGTTGGAAAGGTCTCCGCACGTCTTGTACACCTGCAGTTCACAGCACACGTGTTGTTCTCTGCTGAGCTGCCCCTTGGCTGAGGGAAGAAAAGTCTCAGACCAGTTGTTAGCAGCATGGAGGTTAGATTGTTTCTCAGCTATTTTAAAACTTAGAGATGCAGCTTCTTTCCTGGATCCTCATAATCCATAGACAGAGACTTAGCCAGAGCAAAGAGGTAATGGCAAGATTCAAAGGACGCTTAATACAAGATAAATATTGGCTATTTGATATTGCATATCTGGTATTGCAGTTTCACAATGGTTACGTTTTTCCCTGAAGGCAGAGACTGGACCAACATAAACTTTTCCTTGTAGAAATGTTTTGTTTTCATAACTGAACAACTGTTTTCAGATGGCGTTTGCATTAACAACTCTGCAACCCATCCATGCACAAATTTCCTTAAAACCAAGGAAAAAGTGAGTCAGTTTGCTTCCCTTCCAGATAGAAAGAAAAAAACCTAGATACTGAAGGTGTGTTTAAGTCAAAGCATCTAACAGGGGAATTGTCTTCCTTTCAGAGTTTATTTTCTTCTTTTTCAGTTAGCCTGACAAACAGACAGCATTGTGTTCAGGACTAATTTCAAAGTAAATACATATAACTAGTCGAGACAAAGGGCAATACAGAACCTGAATGATTTATCTCCAGCTTTTTTTCAAGCTTGTGGTCTGAAATAGAAGAAATGTAGTCAGTGGCTACAGGGAAGAGATTTACTTGGACTAATTTCTGTTTCTGTGAGCAGAAGTCTGAGAGTAATGTGATATGAGCCAGATTGCTGCTCAACCAGAGGAACAAACATCCTTTGATACTCCTTTTATCCCCTCAGTAAATAATGCTAAGAAACTGCCGAGAAGCCTTTAATACATTTCCTGCTTCTTTCTTGGATCATTCTCACACTAGGAACACTCTTTTTCTTTGAACTGAATTTCTATTACATTTGACAAGGTAAAAAACCAACCTTTTCAAAATCCAAAAATGTAAAATGGGAAGTGAAAACAACACAGAACAGATACATGGACTAATAGTTTTTCTTATACTTTTAAAGCCTGTAACTGCTCAATTATTGTCTATTTTAAGAACTGAAAGAAGCAAAAAAAAAAAATCTAAGTCCATATACTAATTTCAAAGAAAGCACAGCTAGTAGAATTGCTTCAGCTGCCTGAGCAGAACTCTTACATTTGGAGAATGAATTGTTTTCCATATTTATTTATTCTCAGACTTGCACCAGCTGAGGTATGTGGACAACACATGTCCAATCCAAGCCTTAGAATGGCACGAGAAGAACATGAAACAAAAGCTGGGACACCTGGGTCTGTTTAGCCTGGAGGAGAGAAGACTGAGAGGGGATCTGGTCAATGAGTGGAGGTCAAGAGGCTGGGGCCAGACTCTGCCAGTGGTGCCCAGCGACAGGACAAGGGGCCACGGGCACCACACGGCAACGGGCACCAACTGGAACCCAGGAGGTGCCACCTGAGCAGGAGGAGAAACTTCTTTGGGGTGAGTGTGCAGAGCCTGGAGCAGCTGCCCAGAGAGGCTGTGGAGTCTCCTGCTCTGGAGAGATCCCAAACCCTCCTGGCTGTGACCCTGGGCACCCTGCTGTGGGTGAGCTGCTGGAGCAGGGGGTTGGAGGAGATGATCTCCAGAGGTCCCTCCCAACCCCACCATTCTGGGATTCTGTATAAAAAACTGACACAGACGCAAGAATCTGATACAGATCAGGATAAATGGGCCTGCATGGTGGACCACACTACCAGCTTTTGCTGCTTTCTTTATCCATGATATTTCATTTTAATCCCTCAAATCTCTACATGACATTGCAGGGTGCTCAACGAGTCCATTACAGCTCATGAACGCTGGTACCAACTGATGGCAGGGCTGATACTCCAACCTGCCTCTCACTCCTTTCCAACACCTTGGTCAGATCCACTTAGAGCTGAACCAGACCTTGAAACAGTCGTGTATGCGTTGAAGGAGTTCTAGTTTTAGCCCACTGAGAGTTAAAAATAGGCTGAGGAACTAGGAAGGGATGGAGAACCGAAGCCAAACCACAACACGGAGCTTCTGTGCGACTGGGTTCTGCACAGATGTCCCCTCCACCGAGGCAGGCAGCAGAGCTCTGCATGTGGAGGTGCAAGTGTGGGCTCAGCACCACCAGCAGCAGGTCGGGTGCTTGACTTATGGCTCCTTGTAGGAGATGGGAGAAGACTCCCAGGAAGAATGCTGCAGGGAAGTTCAAATGGTTTGAGTTCTGAGAGGAGTAACGTTCTGATTAAAAAATGTCCCCTCTTCTTTTATTTTTTCAGATGAGAGGTAAAGAAAGAACTAAAAGCCTAAAATAATAGGTCAAGTTCACAGCCATCCTTAGTAAAGAATATCTGTTGTCTGAAATAAAGCCAGCTTTAAGCTTCTCAGAGAAATGGTATTCGTTGGGTTTGCAAATAGGTTAAAGATATCAAATGGAATGAAACTAAGACAGTAGGGAACCAGAGCACAGAAAATACACACGTGTCTCTGTAAGTACTATAGAGATGGGAAAGCAAGTGAAAATTCAGCTAAGAAATGTTAGCAAATAAAAAGGATGAGGGGAAATACATCCATAATCTGAAAAGTGCATGGACCTGAAACAACAGAGGACAATTACTCGTTCAGTAGTGACACAGCTCCCTCTGCAATGAAGCTTTCAGAACTGAAGGAACAACCCTTGGTTAACTCCTGGGATGGAGAGCAGACACTTCCTCTGTGAACAGGGTGTGAACTCGAGAAGGTGATGAGCATTCCCATTCCAGGCAGAATCCAGCTCTGCAGGGGTAGGGCCTTGTTGAAACAGCATAGTTATTATTCACTACTCAGTAACCATAGAACCTTTTTAGTTGGAAAAGACCTTTAAGATCAAGGAGTCACCAGAACTGCCAGGTCACCACTAAACCACGTCCCTCAGCACCACATCTCCATGGCTTTTAACTAAGTCCAGTAAGAACTAGACTTCCATGTGAGGAGAAAAAAATAAATAGGTGTTGCAATGAATTGTCCTTATGAACTGGACAGTTCTCCTGAAAAATATGTTTATTAATTCAGCTCTGCTAAATATACAGAAGGATATTAAGGCAGGTAACTCTTACCTCTGCAGCCATGAAGCTATTCTCTTCTGAGTGTATTATTCCTTATGCACTATTTATAAATTACACCGTTAACTTTTAGGGCTAATTTCCATCATTTCCTTTTCAAAATCTGTAGAAAACACAAAATAAATAGAAATAATTTTAATCTAAGCATATTTGTACAGGATAATGTGAAGAGCTCACCCTCCAGAAACTGCCTGGAGAGAGGCTAAAAGCCTAACGTGGAGGAGGCTGGGTTGTGTTTGGACCTATTCCTGATGACAGCACTATTGTAGAAAGGAGACAGCTCTGATACCCCCATCACAGTACCCCAGCCTTCTTTCAAACTGCATTGCAGAATGGAATTGAATTTTCTATTGTGTCCTTGTCATGTACAGACTAATCCTGGTATCGCTGCTGCATCATCTCTTACAACCTGGTATTTTATATTTCATTGCAACAGACTGGGAAGGATCCAGCTAATACAATGATGTCACAAATGAGAGACTGAATTTTGAGCTGTGCTGTTGAAACTCATTAGACAAAGCATTCTCACATTCATTATTCCAGATGATGGCAAAAAAAGAGAAAGTATTTAGTCTTCTACACAAAGGATATTGAGGTCAATGATTCAATCGCAAGCAAAACTACTAGTGGAGAAAAAAACCTCCCTATGACAGAAATTTTGACACTAAATGAATAAAAAGAATTAAAGATTTCAGAATTGAAGATGGCACCTACAAAAACCCCACTTCCCTTCCTTGTACAATATTTTACAGATTTTACATTCAGCTTTTTCAAGTAAACAAACCTTTGCTCTTCCACATTTTATTTTCTCCAAACAAAATCACCAAGACCTACATTTATATCACAAAATGCTTGAAAGAAACCCTTCAAACATGAAGCTTGATTCAGGGGGTGGTGTGAAAATCAGCCTGTTTAACACCAGCCTGCGTGTCACCCAGCCTGTACCTTGGCACTCTGCCTTTCGGAGCTGTGCACAAGAGCCAGGCATAGGTTGATATATAAAGCTATAATTCATCCCACCATTCCCTTACTATAACACTTGTATGTTGAGTATAATAAAGACATTTTTTTTCCTATCAAATCTAACCAGCTGGTTTGCCTTGAGCTAAGGAATCATCATATTAAGTACGCTGAGAGGAAGCCCCTCACCCCACAAACTGTTTCTTCTCTCTAAGTCTCTCACTTTTACCTATTATTAATTCCAAAACCACCATCAGGATCCTCATTTTAAAGGGATGCCTTTAGTAAAGCACTTGAATGATGTTTAGATCTTTAATGAGGGAGTTATCAAAGCCTCACTGAAGTAGAATACTGAGATGCCCAAGACTGGACTTTGGCACTGGGATGCTTGCCAGTGCAGTGCTTTGCCTCATCCCTTGCCTACTGTTACACCAGTTGTGCACCAGGGAAAGCCAGAACCAAGCTCTGGTTTCAGAAGGAGCCATGGGGTTTGCCAGGTTCCTTGAATTTTTAGTCAAGCCTGTAAAAACTGGATGTAAAACACTACCAGAAGACCTCATTATAAAGTTCATCTCAGTCAACCGAGCTTAGGTTCCTTCTTGCTTTTTCCTTATGGTAAATGTTGGCCCCTTTCATTCTGAATTGCTCCAACAAAGCCCAAATGCCTTGTGTTTTATTGCTCTGTGGTGACAAGGGCTGACCTCTCCCTCCACTCCTGCTACAAAGGCTTTTGTGTTTTACATGTTGCTAGGAGGGAAGACATGGAAGGACTGTACCTTGTTGGCTTTCTCTTCGCCTCCTTCACGCCCCAAGGTGCTCTGTATGAGCTCAGTCTTTCCCCTTTGGCAGCCTCTACAAGAAGGAATAGATTTAATGCTGAGTTTGATCTGTGGTTAAACAGAAAGGCAGAATGGCATGACAGGAAAGGTTTTAAATACTCTCCTGTGAAATTACAGCAATACCAGGAGTAACTAAAAGACTGTTGAATTTAGACTACTAATGGGAGCACAGTCTAGTCCAGTGCAGCAGCTTTCCTCCATCAGCAACAAATACTTCAGGAAAAAACACACCAGACTCACCAAGAGTGCAAGCAAAGAACAACCTCTCCCAAAACATTTGTTTGCTTTACAAACACCTAGACTTTAATTAGTCTTTTATGATTCCTTGTTGTTGTCCTTTACTCCCATATGCCCAAGGCTTTCTATGATTGTTTTGCTACTTAATTTGAGGAGGTATAGGATGGCCTCTAGTGGCTCACATGATGTGCAAGGAGAGCCCCTGTTTTCTTGGACTTAGCAGGGTATGCACACATTGAAAAACACAGAGTGGTTTCCAGACTATCATTTTATTTCACCTCTCTAAGAAAGCTGCCTTCACAAAGCCACTGCCTAATCAGGACATTAGGGACTTGATCAGGTTTCAGATATATGGTCAGCTGTAGCACTTTGGTGTGGAATGAGATTGGTGATCTCATTCTAGTCCCCAAAGGACACCTGAAAATCTCCAGTCTGCTGCTAGGACCTTCAGCTCTCTGGGTACCTGAACATCCCCTGAAGCAGTGGCAGAGGGATGGTTGCAGCCCATCAGGGTCATTACAGCCATGCTGGAAATCAGGAGGTGATGTGGTTCATAGCTGTCGAGCAATAATCTCAATTTATTCTGCTCCTGTCAGTGTAGGAGCACAAAAAGAGGCAATGTGCATCTCTTCTAGGTTTTAAGGTCTGTGTATGTCTGCCTGAAGCCTGGGCCCTGTTTGAGCTTAATTTGATAACTGCAAAAACACAGAGGATTGATTTTTTAAATTAGCTCTGTCCTTTGTCTGAGAAAAGGTGATGTGAGGAATTAACTCCTGCAAACCTAAATCCTCCCCACGAGCTGTGTGAGGGTTGTGGGGTAAAGGAAGCCCTGAGGGGCTGCCTGTCTTTCCTTCTGACACATTTTTGTGCCATCGAAACATTTTCTCATGGTCATTAATGGTAACACTGCTTTGGGAGACCTCTTGGTGAGTAAACTTCAACCCAATAAACCTTTTTTTATTTTTTTTTAATCCAAATCCAAATGCTTTTTCATTAATGTTGCCAGAAATGCGTTTCTGCACACAAAACTCAGCTGGGTGAGATAGGTCCCCATGGAAGTTTTAAATGGTGGAACATGCACAACTGCATTTTTGTAACTATAAATCAACACATTGGGTCTACAGACTTCTTGCCCAGATAACAACAGCTTCTTAAATGAAACAGAACTTTAAGGTGTGGCAGCTGCTCAGCTAACAGAGCAACGTGCTTGTATTACCTGAGTTACTTCCATAACATTTGGGATTTGCTTGCAGAGGAGCCTGAAGCAACCTCTCGTTTGGACAAGTAGTCTCAAGGCAACAAAATGACTTGGAAACATTACTCTGGACAGTGTTTTAGACAAAATACATTCATAGTCTTGGCATTTTATTTCAACATGTGCACAACAGGTAGGATGCACCTTGTGTTAATTGTTTCATAGAATGCTTCAAGGAAATTGTAAACTTTTCTAATGAAGGGGGAAGATTTTTTTAAAGGGAATTGTGAATGTTTATCCATATATCAAATCTATATGTCTATGTCTAAATAAATTTAAGGGAGGACTAATAGTAGCAGAGTGTATTAAAAAATTTCCTGGAAAATATTTGTACCTAACATGCATGCAGTGCAGGGATACGAACTTAAGGCAGAACATAACTGAGGTACTTTCTAGTAACTGCATATTATTCTGAGAATGAAGAAAGAGGAAAAAAATAGTCCCAAATAGTTAAAACTTGAGCAGCCTGTGGCAGATGCCCTGTGGTGAGAATGAGGTTTAACTAAGCTGTAGATTAGTTAAACAGCTGGAGATAGGGGACAGTAACTGCAAAGGAGCTGGAAAAAATGGTGACCAAATGGATCATGTACACACTTGATCCAAGCTGCAGCTTCTGCAGTCTGAAGTTGTTCTTCCTATTTTTCCCTCTGGATACCAAAAGGAAGGAAACCTGAACCTGCTTGGTTCAGGTAGCAGTAAGGTTCAAGCTCTAGTAATAATTCAGTGAGAGATTTTTTAACACTTGACAGGATCATGCCCAAATTCCATTCCTTGGGTAAACAGAGAGGTCCAGAATCTTCAATATTTATTTTTTTTTTACCCCAGATTGCAAATATCCTCTGAGAATTCAGCACAAGAAAGAAAACACATCTGTAGTTTCTGCACACATAAGCTGTCCTAGTGCAGTTCAGCACAGTGCAGGCACCAAAAGGTGAAATTGCAGCTGAGACTGAAAGAATGAACCGAATTTGTGGTATGAGAAGAAACTTCTAGAAGGGTTTCAATAGTCAGTGCGTTATTTACAGATGCTGTGTTTGTAAAACTGCTGCAGGAGTCCAGAGAGTCCTTTATTAAAACTGGTACGTGTCCCATGACTGTTAAGGGAAACCTTAAAGCCAAAAATCCCCAAATTTCCCTTAAATAAATGTTCTATCAATATCTAACATCTCAGACTGCTAGAATTAGGCGACAAAAGCAACAACGACGAGGTGGAAATTTAGATTGTAAAAAAAAACCAAAAGAAAGAGAACAACAACAACAAAAAATATAAATATCTTAGCCTCAGAAGATGCATTTCTTAATTTTTATCAAGTATTGATCCCTACTTACTTCCTCAGCAGCTGCAAGCACCGTGGCACACGGCACAGATGAACGGGCAGCGTTGGGGGGCACACTGCGAGAGTCTGAACCCACAACTTTGCTGGAGAAACACAGCCTGGGTACAGGCAGGAGGACAACCCAGGAAGACAGAGTTTTGCCCAGGCCACCTCTCCTCAAGCAAGGCGCTGGAGAGGAAGTGGGCCACCAACCTGCCAACACCGTGCCCACAGAGCTCTCAACCCACCCCCCAAAGCCCACCCCGACACCAACAGCAGACACATCCCTGTCCCACATCTACAAGGGTGAAGGTCTGAACTCACCACAGACAGCTCCCAGTGCTGGAGGCCACTCTGCCCCACCAGCCCCAGACAGCTCCTCAAGTGCCCTTGGTGCCACGGGGCCACCCAGCCTCGCTGCCTCCAGGGGGACACAGACCTCCGTGGCCACTGCCAGCATGGCTGGCATGACACGGCTGGACACCATCACTGCAGGTAAGAGATTTCACAGTTTTATTGGGTAAGAATGATCAGCTGTTTCTTTCCTCTCTTTTAGTAGTTTGAAATGCATCATTTTGGCTCAGATAATCTTCTTTCAGGGATGTTTTCTCTCCTCCTCCAGTGTCATCTGGAATTCATTAATACCTCTTTAAGCGAGGGAGAGTTTTTGCATGATTTTCTGGAAACTTCTCCTGTGTGACATATTCTCTATATTGGTTTGCTCCTCAAACTCTTTGTGCTGTAGAAATATTTTTGGTCATTATGGCAAATGCACTCTTCCCTCCATGCAGATGCTGAGAAATGCTCCTGTCACTCAGGCCTTCAGGGCAGAGTTAATGACTTGGCTGCAGATTTCTGCTCTTTAACAGCAGAGAGGTTTTTGTCTGAGCAGTCACTCACAGGAAACGTTGTCCAAATTCTCTATTTAACTCCCTTTTAACTTGATTGACCATCAACGTTGTGCCATGTTCTCTCATGGCTTTTGGGCAGTTACCTATGTCAGAGTTGGGTTTTGGGTGTAGGGTAAGCTTGGCAAAGGAGCTGCAGAGAGGATATCTGCTTGGACAGGAGCAAAAAATTTAAACAATGCACTAATCCAGAAGTAAATGAAAGTGAAATAGTACAGAAATAGGGGAAATCACTTCCTTCCACAGCTCTTACCTGCTTTGTGTTCAAAATGCAGTTCTTCATTAATACCAGCAGAAGGAAGCATTTGGTTACAAACCAGACTGGTAAAACCTGATCAATCAATAATAGTTTACTCTACTGACTATTCATTAACACAGGACAGTCAGAGAATGACATTTATTATCAATTGTTTTTCAGGGTATTTAGAAAAGGACTTGTGATTTCCCACTAAGGTTTCCTCAGCCACACCAGAAGCGTGGGAGTTATTCCTGTTTGGGAACTGAAGTTCTCTTAAGAAAAGCTCATTCCTGGTGAAGAAGGCAGTCTTAAAAAGGACATTAGCAATGGCCTTTCTGGTGGTGCATTCTTTCCAGCTACTTTCATTTACATGTGGAAAATAAGGAGTGTACCCACCTAGGTGTTCCCACCAGGTTCCCACAAAGACCGCAGTGCTAATTAAAAGAAAATTATGTTGGTTTATGCAAATATTACTAAAGAGATATAATGAAAATAACACCTCTTCTTTTTTTTTTCTTTTTTTTTTTTTTTCCCCCATGTAGCAACTGCTGACTTTATACCACAAAGATGTTTGTGATAGGACCTATTTTCTGTGACACCTCTTGGTGTCAGCTCTCCCATCTAGGATTTCAATAGTCCGTGGACTAAAACAATAACCAGACTCCACTGGCTCGGGGTATTTAAATTTCAGAGTGAAAACAGGTGTTTTGTGTCTTTTTCCACACACCTTTAAAACCCTCAGGATTATTTCCAAAGCCCCTTTGTTTCAATTTGATTTACCTCCATGATTTTTAATACTACATCTCTCTCTTCCAATGACTCCATGGCAAACTACAACGATTCCCTTCCCCTCTGATTTTTTAACCCCTTTCATGCATAAAGTAATAGAAAGATCATGTTCAGGACAGTGGAAATGAATCGTGAATCACAGATTGTTTCTCCCTTACTAACACTTGTGGAAAGGTCAAGGATGCACGTCCAACTTACCTAACCTCTTGCACAACCAGGCAGGAACGTACACACGTCAGTCCCTCAGCCCATGACATATGTGCTTGCTGTAATGTCTTTGGGAGGAACTTTTAATCTTTATAAGTTATAAAATCACTGCAAATGAAGCAATAAATTGTGCCTTTGTATCACATAAGCAAATGGAAATTGCATTTTATGGAGAAGTAGTATTTATATAAACGAATCCAGGATTCTAAAAATTATTTAGTTGTTCAAGTAGGAAAACTGATTTTACTTTGGTTTTGTGATGAATGTGTTTACGAGCTCTTTACCCATGAAAAGGTAATTTTTTTTTCACATAAATTATTTCCAGTATTTACAAGAAAAAACTTGGATATTCAAAGTAGAACTGTACTCTACAAATTATATAACAGCAAATATAACATGACTTTTCAATTAAATCAAAATAAATATTTTACTAATACTTACAAAGCAACTGATCAAATTATAGTTGTATACTAGACTTTCTAGGTCATACAGAAAAAAATCTAGTTTTCTACAGGCATTGCTAGTTACTGTTTGAAAACTGACTATCTAAACCTAGAGCTGGGTTGGTAATGAAGCCTCTCCATCAGGAAGCAAGTATTAAAAAGCCCTTTTCCTATCCAAAACACAAGGTTTAGTGAGAACTGCAGCTAGAATCTAAAGGAAAACACAGGTAATCATTCCCACCCCCTGGGTCTATTTTGAACAAAAAAATTCAGGTTTGGAAGAAGAATGAGAGGAAAGAGAAACAGGGTTCTAGAAAAAAGAACAAGAACAGTATGTCAGGGATGAGGGAAACCAAACCAAACCCAGACAGTACGCCTGTAGATTTTCATACCCTTTGTAGATTAATCATGCTTAAGAGTTCAACAGGCACAAAGCATCAGACTCTTTCAGTATTGGTGATAGTCCAAAACAGTTGACAAGCTTTTTAATTATCATCTGAATTAATGGATGTAGCAAGTCCTTCTTCCTTATACAGTTATCTACTATGGCAGCTGTCTAGCATAGCAGCACATGAATTTGCTGAGTTTTGCCACTTTATCCATCTGTCTACTTCTGTCCATTCCTCAAAGATGTTCTCCTGAATCCTTTTGTCCATTCTCTCATCCAGCCACAATGGAAGAAATTCCAGGGGACCACCTAGACTTAAGCAAAGTTATCTGTTTGCAGTTATGGTTGTGGATATAACCTTGGACCCAAAGAATTCGTATGATTCAGCTAGGAGGGATGAGAGTTTTCTTAACAATCTTAAATTTTTTTCTTAAAAATTCTTAAAAATGAGTTTTTTTTCTAAACCACAAAACCAGGCCTTTATTACTATACAGAGATTCACACAACAACATCAGGGAAGATTTTCTCATTATCCAAAAAAAAAGCTGTGATACCGAAAGGTCAACATAAATCTCAGCAAAACTACTGTCTTCCTTTCTGTTACGTGTCCACCCTCAACTTAAATATCTGAGAGATGAATGTGTGATTGTGGCCTTCTGAAGGGTGTAGACTAGTCCCCATTCCTGATCATTTCATGCTCAGATTAACTCACACTGACCTTTTCAAGCAGCAAGTTTCTTATTTACCTTACCTAGAGGGAAAGTACCACATTCTAATTTTAAAATCCTTGGCTGTAAGGTACGAGCAGGTGTGGCACTTGCCAATCCCTCAACAAAGCGCTGGCATTATGCAAGGTGCTTCAGTTTAAAGAACATTTCACCTTGACCATCAGACTCATCTTCTTCAGTTGGTTGTGAGAGTTATTTCTCTGTTACCGAGAACGCAGAAGATACCAAAGGGAATTTCGGACTCTGCTGGTAAAACTATATTTTTGTGAGAAAAAAAACGATGGATTGGACAATAAATTTATCTCGATATAAGCAGAAGTGGATCTATATTATCATAGCATTATGCTGCTTTTCAGGTAAGTTTAATTTATTTGCTACTTAGAAAAACTCTGTTGATAGATTCCGTAAGATTTACATATTTTTCAAATTACTACCACTAAAAACAATATTCAACGATAGCATATTTTATTTATATCCATATAAGTACTTCAAACAATACTGTTGATTAAATCTAGTCAGAATTTACCTTGTGGTACAAGTGAAAACCCCTTTGCCACACACTTTTGAGTGGCGTGCTTATCTTGCTCGTTGCCTTGCCATCTTTCAGCGCTCATGGTTACTCAAGATTTCATCAGTTAAAAGGAGAAAATAACAGAAAGGAAGACGTATGGTTTTCCAGCTTCAGTGAACATAAATGGGGAGATAATAACAGAAGCTGAGCTGATCTAAATTCATGTAGCAAAACCCAGGCTATAAACTGTTCTATTTGTATTTAGCAGTGAAAGTTGATTTCTTATGTTTGTTTTTTTTTTTTTAAAAAGGATGAGCGAGATGTTAAACTGCTCATGTACAATCCTCAGTTAAGTTCTTAATTAACTAAAAAAAAAAAAAATTAAAAGCATAAATGATTTTAGGAAATAATCAAGCTAGAAATATTTGAAAATTTTACAGTGCTTTCAAATTGAGTATTTTTTACCCGTGAAAAAAATGGTGTTTGAAAATCAAGAGTGACATTTTCAGTGGTGACAAAATGACATAGGTCTGTGGCTCTGGAATGCTCAAGTGACTGAGACAGTACTTCTTACAAAATGAAAACTAGCTTTGTAAATACCTCTCAATTTAAAATGTAGTAGGCATTTAATAATCTAAAAAGTCAAGATTTTTAAAAAATTCAAGTTTGAATTACTTGATTTCTATATGGAAAAATAATTTTTTTGGTAGTGGTTACTCAAGGAGTATAAACCTCATTTTCTACAATAAATTAGAGATTTAGGAGTTTAGGTCCCAGTGACTTAGAGAGCTGTCCAAGCACTGATGCTCAGAATTAATTCCAATTAATGGAGAAGTTTTAAATTCGATTAATTTAGACCAAATTACTATCCCTTTGTAATCTTTTGGCCATTTTCACCTTATCTGGTTTATGGAAATCTGCACAGGGATTTCAGCCCAGAGCCAGATTTGAAAGGGGAAGTGTTGTGCCAGCTGATGTGAAAATGTTCACTGTTTGCCACTGCACTGCAAAAAAATCCCAACTTTGATTTACAGCATGGAAACTATTGTCCTAGTGTCCTGTGAATTTCTTATGAGGATCAGGAAATCCATGGCACTTCGTAGTATGCATACTGTGATGAGACTTTGATATTTTGGTGAATTTTTTGGGAATAATGCTCCATTAGAAGGGCTGGTGATCATACCCTTGCTCACCCGGTTTGCAATTCAATTTCAATAATTCAACTTCTGCAAAATAACTACTTAAATATGAATATATCCAATCACTGTTAGGTAACTGCTTCCAGTTTGCTGGCTAGGGTCACTTGCTTGGTATGGTGAGACCCTCCTGCAGTGCTGGGGCAGCTCTGGAGTCCTCAGCACAGCAGAGCCAGGGACCTGCTGGAGCGGGGCCAGAGGAGCCCCAGCAATGCCCCGAGGGGGGAACCCCTCTGCTGGGAGCCCAGCAGGAGAGGGTTGGGCTGGGGCAGCTGAGAGGAGAAGGCGCCAGCTGGGGAGCCCTGCTGGGGGCTGCCAGGGGCCTGCCAGAAAGCTAAGGACAGAGTTTTGAGCAGGAGCTGTTGGGACAGGACAAGGAGGGATGGTTTGAAACTGAAGAGGGAGATTTAGACTAGAGAGAAGGAAAAAATTCTTGATGCTGAGGGTGGTGAGCCCCTGGCCCAGGTTGCCCAGAGAGGTGGTCGCTGCCCCATCCCTGGAACCATCCCAGGTGAGGTTGGACCAAGCTCTGAGCACCCTGCTCTAGCTGGGGATGTCCCTGCTCCCTGCAGGGGTGTTGGACTAGATGAGCTTTAAAGGTCCTTTCCAACCCAAACCATTCTAGATTCTATTCTGTGAGACTGTACAGAAGGGCTAGCCACTGGGAATCACTGGACCTCTGTGCCAGGAGCTGCCTGCATAGCCTGAAAGCAAATCACACATCCCATTGTACAGGGAGCAAACGTTGTTCTCTGGTACAGGAACGTTGTAAACATACTGATAGCAAGGTATGGATCTGGCAGCTACACCAAATGAAAATACAAGACAAAATTAGCTCATTGTGTTTGGTCCGCTCCTTTGGTGTTCTGAAAAAAAAACCAGCAAAACTATTTGATGTTGTTAGAAAGGGCTTAGACTCCTCAGATAAAAGAGGAAAAAAGGCAGAATGAAATGATTTAAAAATAAATAAATTTAAAGACAATATGGTACAGGGATTCCAGTATGGCACATCTTACAAAAAAGGTACTCCTGGTGTCTATACAGATTTGCATCCTCTCTTCTAATAAGGAAGGTGCTGTCACTGTGTCTTGCCTATGAAGTTTTGAGGCTTTATTTTGCTGTAGCCACCAGTATTACCCTGCCTGTTATCTTTAATATAAGCAGCCTCCCAAGCCCTCTCATGTACATAAATGTTAGAACCTCACTTGAATGAGTTTGGAATCTAAAAAGACAACAAGGATAAAGGAAGAGGGAAGGGGCAGGGCGTTACTTTTGCGTGTGAAGGGCAGAGCTGTGATTTGCTTAGCCCTGGATCATGGCTAACAAGTCATGCTAAGGAGGAGTGTTTATTTGTATGCTTTGCACTGCATGTTAATGTGGTGATAGAGCCCTTAGGCTGGAGGTGGCTCGCAGCCAAGAGGCCCCAGGTGGGTGCTCAGCAAGCCCAGGTCTTCCAGCAATGAGAGCAGAACAAACATCTGCATGACAAAGTCCACATAAATTCTTCAGTTGTCCATCTAGTGAATTGTGACAACAGGGGAATTCGTTGTTAGGATGCTGGGGTATGCGAGTGAGTCACAGAATCATAGAGTCATTTTGGTTGGAAAAGATCTTCAAGATCATTGAGTCCAACCGTTCCCCAGCACTGCCAGGTCCCCACTGCCCCATGTCCCTCACCCCACATCTCCATGGCTTGGAAACCTCTCCAGGGGTAAGGACTCCACCACTGCCCTGGGCAGCCTGGGACAGTCCTGGGCAACCCTCAAGGGGAAGTTTCCTTCTTGTAAGGAAGATTCCTTAAATTTTGAACAGTTTGGTTTGGGTACCTCTTCCTTTGCCCATCCTTTCTCCCTGTAACGGCACTTGCTTGGGCAGAACATCAACCCTCTTAATTTCCTGGTGGATGTCAAGCATAGGTGTTACCTAGCCAGGCTATTATGCCTCACAAGAAGAGAATCTTTTGAGGTGACACAACCAACCTGACAGGGGAGAGACCGTGGAGGTGTGGGGTGTGATGCCTGTAAAGGGTTATTAATAGAATGAACCCCTCCTTAGAACCATACAATCTAGATGATTTTGAACATTTGAGTGTACCTCAAAGGGAGGAGAGCAATTCTTTTAGGCTGACAAACACACAGGTATTGTGTTGTCATTCAGTGAAGCAGATATGGATGAATAGCCAATTTTTCAGGTGCTGCTGCTTCAGAACACTTGAAAAAATATGTAGTTCTATTATATAATGCTTACATAAAAAGCAGCTTGAAAAATGTTGAACTTTTAAGTGTTCTTCTCTTCACCCCTTTATTGATCCATTTGGGTAATGACTACTGTTTTAGAACCTGAGACTGATAGACAGCACTGAACATTATGTCTCCCAGTGAAATACATTAAAAATCTTGAAATAATTCAGAGAATAGCTTCTCAAGATGCTGTTATATGGCTTATGGAAAACTGGGGAGATCCAAAAGAAATGGTGATAGGTAGGAACATGGCTTCTCATTGGGAAGGATTTGTTTTGTTGGGAATTTTCAGCTAACAGTCTTCACTGCAATAAGCAGAAGAACATTAGAACTCACAAGTAAAAATCAACAAGGTCATATAAAATAATAAAGAGTTAGGGAGGAAAGGGAGGAAACTCTTTTTTCCACCCAAGAGCTGGAACATCCACTACAGTTGCTGTCACCCTCCACTACAGTGGCTGTCCCCACCACAACCACACTGACCAATTCTCCAACTGTCACCACAGCTACAGGCACCTCGGCAGAGGCCAAAAACTCCACTGCTCCTGCTACAGAAAAGTCCACCGTGGAGGCCACCACCTCAAAAATGGCAGAAACCACCAGTACAACTTCCATGACCGCGTCTAGGACACAGACGACAACTTCACCTTCTTCCACTCTGGCACATACGACTGCTCAGGAGACCACCTCCACACTCCTGTCCAGCACAGCAGAAAGCTCCAGCCCAACTGCTGGTACAACCACTGCAGTCACCTCCAGCCCAACAGCCGGAACATCCATTACAGTTGCTGTCACCAACACAACCCCACTGAGCACTTCTCCAACTGTCGCCACAGCTACAGCCACCTCTGCAGTGGCCAAAACCTCCCCTTCTCCTGCGACACTAACCTCCACTGTGGAGGCCAGCACCT
>NW_008622522.1:6999-10158 GCF_000691845.1 Merops nubicus | reverse complement strand
TGCAGGTTCCCTTGTTTAACTCCTTGAACTATCTGGGAAAAAAAAACCCCAGACCAATGCCCCCAAACCTCCCAAACCCCACTTCCCATTGCCAGCCTGTGCCTGCCTTTATCCCTGCCTCAATCTACATCCCTCCAGGCAGGCAGCTGCCCAGGGCATCCCTAAATCCCATGCTCAGGCAGGAGCTACTTCACCTCGGGGGAGAGCTGGGGGCATCAGCCTCAGCCCTTCAGCTTTCCCTGCCCACCCAGCAGCTCCTGGAGTATTCCTGAGGCCCTGACATGACCTCTCTTTTCTCCTGCAGGATTGACATCCTCTCACTCCAGCTGCAGGTCAGAGCATTTTATTAAACCTCTTGAGGGATGTGCAGCAGCGTGGAGGGGGCAGCAGCAGGGACGGATCCAGTTCCACACCTTCACGAGGTGAGAATGTAGAGATCATGGCAGGATGCAAATAAACAGAGCTTATGGTGCAGGCAGCTTCACGTGGAGCTGCTGCCTGACCCCTGCTGGCCCTGCTGGAGTCAGCCCTCCTCCAGGTCCGTGCAGAACTTCATCCCCTTTAGAAGAGAAGGGAGAGAAGGGCTGGGTTAGCTAGGGGGGTGGGATCTAGCCGTGCTCTGCAGTTCCCCCCCAGCCTGAGCAGCATCCTGCTCCATTCATCCCCCCAAAGTTCTGACTTTCAGCAATCTCTGAAACCTCAGCTTCCTTCCTGTTTGTCTGGCTGGCAGCTGAAAGGGGAGATTTTGGGGCAAAGCAGTGAGGAAGTATGTGCCTGTGAAGAGCCAGGGCAAGGCACCCCCCACCCTTTGGGGGTGGCTTGTTTTGGGGGCTCTTTGAAGACAGAGCACTCGGTAGGGAAGGTGGGCAAGCGAGGGTGAGGAGGGGGGTGGCAGGAAGGAAGGCTTGGTGGGGGCTGCAGGGCCCTGTGGGAGCAGTGGGAAGGCATCTTCTGGCTGCTCCTGGTGAGGAGCCATCAGCACGTGTAGGAGTTGGGGACTGGGAGGAGGTGAGAAGGGTTGGTGCTTGCCCACATCTGGCACAAGGGGTGTGGGTGTTGTCCCAAGGGAGGTGAGTGTTGCCCCAAGGAGTGTGGATGCTCTTCTGGGGATTCTCCTGCTACTCCTGCCACTCTGAGAGGGTCCTCTCTCACATCCCTGGCAGTGCTGCTTTGCCCCAGGGTAGGTGCCCCCTGTTTCCCTGCCTGTGGGGGGCTGTTACTGAGCTCCCCACCTGAGATCTTGGGGCTGAAGCTGTCCCTAAGCCTATTTTTGCTCCTTTTGAACAGAACCAGGACAGCCCCATGCTTGGGCAGCTGGTGATGTGCCTCAGCCTCCTAAGCCCATGGCAGAAGCAGGAGGTGAAGCTCTTGTCCCACTCCCCAACCCCCCAAAAACCCTGCCAGAGGAGGAGCTGGGGATGGTACTGGGTACCAGCCATGGAGAAAGGTGTGTCATTGGTACTTACTTTGGCTTCCAGGCCATGGAGCTGCCAAGAGCAGAGTGAGCAGGGCTGAGGAGAACACTTTCATGTCCAGCCTGACGCCTGCTCAGCTCCAGCAGCCAGCAGATGCTGCTGACTCCCCTGGGAGCTGCCTGCCCCTCCTCCCTGCCCCTCAGCACCACAAACCCCACGCTCAGGCTTTCTAGGACAGCTCTGGAAAGAACCACCCAGAGATATTGAGAAAGGGCAGCCAACGAATGCAAAGTCCTTCTCCTGGTCCCCTGGCCATGCCCACATTGGGTACCCCCAATCCACATCCCACTGTGATACCCGAGGGCTACTGGAAACTGTGGCCAGCAGCTCTGCACTGCTGGTGGTGTGCCAGGGCCAGTGGTCTCTCCTGGGTTTGGTGGCTGTGCTGGCTCACCCCAGCCCACCTGAGCCCCATGGCTGGCTGCCCAGCACAGTGCCTGGGCACATCACAGTGCCTGTCACAGTGGCAGTGCCCATAACAGCTCCTCGTGGCATCCTGGGAGCGTGGCCCTGACCAGGCATCCCCAAGGGGCAGCTCTGATCGAATTTGGGCCAGGAATCTCCACGCATTAGGGTGACTGATGAGGGGCATGGGAAGCCCTCTCCTCCCAGGCTGTGCCTACCTCTTACCTCCCTCACTGGTGGCTTCCCCAAAGCCCACATGGACGTGGTTTGGGCCCATGCACTCCCTGGAACCCCTTCCAGAGTCACGATTTGGACTTGGGCTCTTCCTGGCTCCTTCTTGACCCAGCACTTAGAGATGTGGTTTAACATCTGGATAAGGAAACCCAGCAGCAGGATCTGCCTGCTCCCAAGACACTTGCACAGCCAGACATTGCATGCATGAGATCACATTTAATTCTATTCAACGTGTTACACACAAAAAGAAACCAGCTGTGGAGCTGCTTCCCCTTCACCCCACTGCTGCTGCCAGGGCCCGGCAGCAGGTCTGGACCCCAGCACCCCACGGAGTTGGCACACCCCATCCCGGTGGGGTGCCAGGGGTGACAAAGGCTCTTTGCCTTCAGGGAGGTGGTGAGGCTCACCACAGCACGATGGGTGCTAGATCCAAAAGGGGTGTCCTGGCAGCCACCTCTGCGAAGGGTTCACCTTCAGGGTGTCCTGTCCCCATGGAGGGATGGCCCACGCTGCCTCCAGCTGCCCCGCTAGCTTGGGATGGAGAAGGAGTTGACTTGGAAGCTCCTCTGGTACCTCTTCACCCAGGGCTTGCTTGCCTGGGCACAGATCTCATTCCCATTCCTCATTCTGAAGCTGGGACAGAGAGAAGACAGGGTTAGCAGGGAAGGTGGGAGTGCTGAGTGCCTCCAAGAGGCTCGGAGGCACAGAGGATCAGGATTGGGGCCGCCGAAGCAAAGCACAGGGTGTGACAGGGTCTAGAGGGGCTTCACCCGACCCCAGGGCTGGGTTTAGGGTACTCACATCACAGCCTGGTGCGAGCACTCGGGGCTGGTGGGGTAGCAGGCAAGGATGTTGTCTCTCCTGATCTTTCTCGTCTGGAAGTTGAAGCAGCACTTCTCCGGCGTGGCCGCAGCTTCTGGGGACACAGTGCAAACTCACCTTAGCCTGGAGACCCTCACCTCCCACCTCACCCCTCCCAGTGCCTCCCTGGGGGAGCCCTCCTGCACCCCCTGCACGAAGCAAACCCATCCTCACGACCCGGGGG
>NW_008622522.1:5867-6936 GCF_000691845.1 Merops nubicus | reverse complement strand
CCCAGCCCGGGGAGGGGCAGGCGGCTCCGCGGCTCACTCTGGGCTAGGCTCTGGCAGCACAGTGCGGCGAGGAGGAGGAGGGTGCAGACCACCCCGGCTGCCTTGGCCATGCTGGGCTGCTGGAGGGCTGCTCAGGGGTGCTGGGGGAGCTGCTTCTGCCGGGCTCTGGGCTGCTGGGGCGATTTTATGGGCGCGCAGCAGTTTTTTTTCAGGGGGAGGACCTGGTCCCCTGCCACGTCCCAAAGCACAGAGGGTGAGCAATACTCATCCTCTCCCAGCACATCCCTGGGAAGGAAAAAAAACCTGCTCCCAGGCTGTGCTTTTGGCCCTCAGTGAGTTTGGGATTTTTCTCGGGGAAAAATCTAGTGGTCAGGTTGCTCCCAAAATAACTCTCCGCATTCCTATGCGCAGGGCAGGCTGTGTCCCCCGTGGCAGGAGCCCCAGGGCAGGCTGTGTCCCCCAGGGCAGGAGCCCCAGGGCAGGTGAGATGCTCTGGGGATCACCCTTGCATGGCACCGAGGCCAGGCTCAGCACCCTGCAGGGTCCCCAGCACCCTCACACACTCCCAACCTTCCACGTCCTCCCCCTGCGCCGCAAAGTTTCGCATCCTCTCGCTTCGCATCCCGGCCCAGGGGACAGAAGGCCTAAAACTCTCCCCACCCTAAAAAAAGCCACAAAGAAATAACTTCTCTTTGGTTGCACCAGGCACGTAGGATGGCTCTGTGCTGGTCTGGGGGGTGTCTGAAGCCCCTCAGGCCCAGGAGAGGCCGGGCAGGGGGCTCTGCTTCCCTCCCCCAGTCGCCGAAGCAGCAGCTCATGTTCTTGGCCCTGCTGAGCTGGGAAAATGAGAGGCCAGCTTGGAGCTTCCCCAGTGGATTTTGCCTAGCAGCTGTCCAGAAAGTCCCCCTCTCCCCCCAGCCCCGGCGAGTCCCGGGGCACATTCCAGCTGCCAGCAGCTGCTGGATGGTGGGAAGCAGCACGGAGATGCAGAGGTACATACCTGCCAGCCTGGCTCTGCCAGCAGCCACGGCCTGCCAGCACCCTGCCAGCATCCTGCCAGCACCCTGCT
>NW_008622522.1:3011-5673 GCF_000691845.1 Merops nubicus | reverse complement strand
CCCTGCCACCCCCCCGCCAGCACCCTGGCAGCACCCTGGCAGCACCCTCTCAGCACCCTAGCAGCACCCTGCTGTGCACCCTGGCAGCACCCTGCTGTGTACCCTGCCAGCACCCTGGGTACACCCTGCTGTGCACACTGCTGTACACCCTGCCAGCACCCTGCTGTGCACCCTGCTTTGCACTCTGCCAGCTCCCTAGCAGCACCCTGCTGTGCACCCTGCCAGCACCCTGCTGTGCACCCTGCTGGCATTTTGGGCACCCTGTCTGCAGCACAGCCCCACCATTTGGACCCAGCTGAGGAAGTCACAGGGTGCTGGTCCAGGCAGGGACTTGCTCCAACGGGGACAGGGGTGATCCCCAAGATAGGATGGTGTGTGTCCCTCCACTGGCTCTTCTCTGAAGTCATTTTGCAGTATCCAGCCTTGATTTTTTGGGACATGGACACTGGGTAAGAGCGAGGTGCAGCAAGGGGGGCTGAGTGGTGTCCCAGGGCTGGGTGTGGACAAGGAGGGATTCCTGTCTCCGTGCCTGGCTGGTGGAGCAGAGCACCTTCCTGTCCTCAGCTCAGCTCCCATTTAATCCCTCCTTGGGGAGACAGCAGGGAGAGGAGGAAAGCAGATGCTCTTGTGTGGATCCAGTGCAGCTGCCTGGCTCTCCTTTCCCTGCCTGGATCATCCTTTCCCTGTTATTCCCCTTCCTACCCCTATGCACTGAGGAGCTCCTGGCCCAGCTGGGGTAAAGGTGGTCTCTGAAGGACAGAAAATATTCCCTCCAAGAAGAAAATGAAACAAAGCAGAGGGAAAGCAAAAGAGGATTTACTGGTCTGGGAAAGGCTCCACTTAAAGAAATGAAATGAAATACTCCATACTCCCATGAAATACTCTGGGATACATCAGTGTCCTGGCTTCACTGGGACAGAATCATAGGCTGTACATTTGCTGGGCTGAGTACAGCTTTGTTTACTCTCTATTGGGTACTGGTATTAGTTTGGCTGTTCAATTAAATCCATTTTCACTCCAACTCCTTTTCCTGATCCCCGTTCTTGGCTGGGGAGGGGTCACTGGGTGACAGAGCAACTGCTGGAGTTTAGACCCAGACACCAGCTAAGTGTAGACACCAGAGCATCCCAGATGACATTCCAGGGAGGGGCTTTGCTGGATTTGCACAGACCTGGCACCAGAACTGGGATGTCCATGAGGGCTCAGAGGCAAAACCAGGTTCTCCTGTGGCTCTGGATGAATCTAGGAGGAGATGCTCTTCACCCTCATCCAGTTCATCAGTCCTCTTGTGCTTGGTGCAGGGAAGGGAGCAGCCCTTCTGCTGTGATGACTGGATCCAGTCTCTGCTCTGGAGTGGCCCTGGGAGTCCCTCACATGGTCCAGGCTGAAAAACAGCTTTCCCTTTTCTTCCCTGCTGTCACCTCCAGCTCTGGCCCTGGGCCTGGCTGCAGAGTGTGGAGGGGAGCAGAGCTGCTGGAGACAAGCCACCAGCTCCATCTCTGACTGCCCACTCTCCCAGGACTGTGTGGGGTCCTGGGACTCTGCTGGCCCTGGCTTTTATCATCCTTGCTCACCTGGCAGTCCCATGGCTGGGGAAATCCCTCTGGGAAATGCAGGGCATCTAGGAGGGGGACCCCAGGGAATGCTGCCTCACCCCTACACCCCTCCCACCACTCTGAGCCCCACGGGGTGGGTGGGAGGTGTTGGCAACATATGGGACAGATCCTACTCCTGCTGCTCACCCCTACACCCCTCCCACCACTCTGAGCCCCACGGGGTGGGTGGGAGGTGTTGGCACCTGCAAAACATATGGGACAGATCCTACTCCTGCTGAGAAGAAGAGCAGGGGAAGGTGGCAAACGTAGTGGCTGGCAGAGGCATTTGGGACCCTGCTGGGGTTCAGCTCTCATTGCCCCCTCCAAAAAGATTTGCAGAGGCTTCAAACCTCCCACTGCTGGGGGCTGAGGGCACTGGGACAGGATGGCTGCTGCAGCTGGGCAGCCAAAGTCATGAGTGTGATCAAAGCAGCTTGGTCAGGTCAGGTCTGTTTTCTATTCAGGATTTGTTTGATTTATTCTTTCCCCATTTAGATCTGCCTCAGTCAGATCATCTCTTCCATCACCTTGCCTGGGCTCACGGTGAGATAACCACTAAATGCACACCCCTGTGTGTGCTGTTCCCTTTTTTAAGGTCCTTGTCCCACCCCAGGCACCCAGGGGGTCCCTGGCTGCTTCCAGAGGAGGCTTAGATTGACCTGGGTCCACCTTGTCCTCCCCTGTTCCCAGGAGGAGGGGGCTCCTAGTCCCCCCCCCCACACCTCTGCTGCCACCCAGACCCCTGCAGAGCCTGACTGGCTCCTGCCCAGCTGCCATCACCTTTGGAAAACCCAGCAGGGAATCTGCACCTCGCCCCCAGAGCTGCTCAGCAGGGTGGGAGCAGGTTTTGCAGCCTCTGAGACATCACCTGGCTGCTCTGATGCCATTCTCCTCATCCAGGGGATGTTTCACCAGGAAAACCATGGCCAAGCCCCAGCTCCAGAGAGGTTAACCCCACGGGAGCAATGCAGAGAGCAGCCTCCTGTGGCTTTGTTGTAGAACACTGAGCTTTTGGAGCCCTCTCTTGACTTGGAAGCCCACACCCTGCTCCTGGCTGGTGGCTGTGC
>NW_008622522.1:1574-2980 GCF_000691845.1 Merops nubicus | reverse complement strand
GGTGCTGAGCAGTGGGGCTGCAGGTCACCCTGTGTCCCCCTGGCCCCAGAACAGGGAGAGCAGCACCAAAGGGACAGTTTTTCAGCCCAAAGCACTGGGTGGGGGGCTCAGGGTGCCTGTGGCAGCACTGACCCAAAGGTCAGCCTGTCTCCCAGGGTGATGATCCCTCTCCATGGGACTGGGGGAAGGGGACTGGCAGTCCCCGTGTTGTGCTGGTCTGGTGGCTTGTCCCCTGAGCTTTCATCCTCTCTCAGCTGTCCTGGGCTGAACTCTCCCCCTTCCCCAGCATCCCCTGATCTCTCCTGCCTGACTCACTTCCCCAGCCCTTTGGCCCAGCACCCTGGCTGCCCCCACACAGGGACCACCCCTGGCTGAAAAGCTCATTTCCCACAAAATCCCTCTGCTGGAGATCAGATCCGGACCTGGCTGCAGGAGTTGAGTGATCTCTTCCCCCTGCTCCTCACCCCTGGGCTTTGAAAACCAAAATAAACCCAAAGCACTCTCTCTGCCTCCTTATCTGCACCCTGGTTTCTGCAGGTTGCAGCTCTCCCAGCACCCTGAGAGGCAAAAAGAACCCCCCCAAAGTACATCAGAGGCTCATAAAATTCTCTGCACTGGGGAGATGATATAAAAATAATCAAAAAAAAACCACACTAGGGACTGGCTGAGCTCTCTGGCTTTTCTCCAGGCCCAAGGCCTGAGGCTGGGCAGTGCCAGGGGGCTGTGGGGAGGTGGCAGTGGGGGTCAAAGTCACTGAGACATGGGGTGGGGGCTCTGCTGCACCCCCCCAAAACACCCCTGTGACCCAGCCCTGTGTCCTGCAGTGTTTTCCCCTGGGCTGCAGCTATCAGCAGCTCCAATCTGCTTTTGTGACATCAGGGATTTAGTTTGCACCCACTATTTTCTGCAGCCACCTGCCTGGGGGTGGAGAAGACACTGGGGAGGAGGAGGAATTCCTTTCCCCCAGACCACCCCAGGGGGTTTTCCCTGCGCATCCTTCCCCCAGCAGGGGCCCGAATCTCCTCCTGGTGTGAATCGCTGCCGGAAATTTCCTTCGAGGGCTTGTGCAATCGTTTGGTGTGGGCTGTGGGAAAGCTCCTCCTCCCTCCACCCCCCCGAGCTGGGACCATCCGGAGGGAGGCACATGGGGATGCCCCAGGGCTGCGTCCCGCTGGTCCTTGCTGGGTTTGGAGCCCCTGGGGCTCGCTTGGGGCTCACGGCAGTGGCCGGACGAGGAGCCAGGCGAAGTGCTGGCCCTTGGGAACCCTTTGGCCAACAAGGTTGGGCCCGTGGGGCTGGGGCAGAGCGGCGCTGGGAGGGTTCCTGCATCCCACCCCGAGCCTCGGCTGCTGTGCTTCCTGCGCTTGGGACAAGGCGTCAGAGGTGCCCAACGAAACCGCGCATCC
>NW_008622522.1:859-1496 GCF_000691845.1 Merops nubicus | reverse complement strand
CCCCTGGAGCCAGGGGGATCCCCCAGGAGCAGCAGGTCCCAGCCAGCCCCGTGGCCTCGAGTCCTGCTCCTCTGAAGACACCCCCGAGGCTCTCAGACACTCCTAGACCCACGGGAAACATCTGGGGGGAAATCTAGGGGCCTGGAAGAGGAAGGTGGAAGGAGATCCCCCCGTCCCTTGGCACTGCCATCCTTGCTGCTGGCCATCACCACAGCCCTGTGGTGTGTGGGGTCAGACAGCAGCTCTCCTGGGGCCAGCACCCCTTGGGAGATGAGATGCTCCATGCTGGGGGAAAGAAAATAAGAGGGAAAAGGTGATACAGAGGGAAAAGAAGCTGGGAATGAAAGAACCAAAACTCTCTACCAGCCACACATGGAAAAGGAGGGGTGGGAAAAACCCTCAAAAGAGTGTCGACAAGTCTGGAGGCTTCTGGGACCTTAAGTGACCAGAAAAATAACACATCAAAGACCTCATGTGTTCCTGAAGACAGATAAAAACCCTGAGCCAAAATGTTCTATGAATATTTAACTGCCATCAATATTTAATTAGCAGATAGAGATGAAGAGCAAAGGGATCCATCCTCCACGTGTGCTCCAGCCCTGCTCTGTGCTGGTGGGGGGGAAATGCTGCTGCCAGG
>NW_008622522.1:0-813 GCF_000691845.1 Merops nubicus | reverse complement strand
GATGCCCCCCCCCAAAAAGTCTCAGCTTTCCTAGCCCCTTGCTGTGGGACTAGGGGGGAGAAGGGAGGAACTCGTGTGACCCAGACGCTGTGTCTCCCAAACACCTGGCCAACAAAAATCTGCAAAAAAAGTCTTTTCAGAGACTCAGGATGCTCCCAAAAGAGCTTCTCTGCCCACCAGCACTGCTGGGCCCTCCACGTTCTGGTGGATTGGCCACTGAGAGTGGCAAACAGAGCTGAGGAGCTTCTGCAGGGAGCAAGGCAGGATCCAGGCTTTCCTAGGGGACGTGCAGGCCAGTCTGGGGGAGATTTTGGGGAGAACAGTGCTGCTGGGGACTGCTCAGCTTGGGGTGTTCTCCAGGGCAAGGGTGCAGGAGCTGGCCCTAGGTGGGGGACACGCTGCAGGTGACTCCTCTTCCTGCCCTGGGTCCAACCACCCTCCTCTGGGTTTGAAGTCCCCCTCCTGTCCTGGTGCCTTGGGAAACCCTCTGCCTCTGGGCCACAGCCCGTGGGGCAGAAAGGTGCCAGCCTGTGCCCCAGGGTGCCCTGGAGCTGCCCCCCAGGCTGCCCTCCCCTGCCCCCCCTGCTCGGCTGCGTGCTGATGCTTCACCCTCGGTGTCTGATCTGCAGGAGCCCAAATGTCTGAGCCACTATTAATCCCTAATGACTGATCCTTTTAGGGGGCAGCAATGGCTGGGGGGTGGCAGGAGGGGGGAGGATGGGCATGCCCTGTGCCACTGTGGTCCCCTCCTAGACCATGTCCCCAGGTCCCCTGTGTCAGGGGACATGTCATAGAATCATAGACTCCTTTAGG
>NW_008622521.1:3598-22781 GCF_000691845.1 Merops nubicus | reverse complement strand
AAGAGGCAGGGAGAGCCTCCAATGCTCCTGGCACACCGACCCCTTCATTAAAGCTAAATCCAGCCCGTGAAAAGAAAACAGGCACAAATAACCATACTCATAGGGGCATTTGCTTCTTCTGGTTTTTGTCAACAACCAGTATGCCAACTGTGTCCTTGGGATTTATCAGCATTATAAAACATGGTATGCTGTCTTTTGTTCACGCTTCCTTTCTGCGAGTCACCGACCTACACGGGGATTTTTAAAAGAGGGTAAATCTCAAGACCAGCTGATTGCAGGGAAAAGCTCAGAAATGTGGGAATCACGCAGTTCAAACCCAGGACACTCTTAGCATTATTATTACACCTGCTAAAACCTCTTGTGTTTTAGTGTTTTGGGTGGGGATTCATCAAAACCTCATTCAAGACGGGAACTGGAGACTCAGGTGCTCCAGCAGGCACAACACTGAAGCAGGGCAACTGAGCAGGGCTACAGCACCAGGCAGGACTAACGGCCAGCGGCAGGCACAGCTCACGCTGCTCCGAGCAAACCTCCTCCCCAGGCAGGCTTGGTTTGCCACACGGCAGGTCTGAGCCGCCTCTCGCAAAGTTTTCTCCCACAGCCAAACACCAAGCCTGGGGAAGGCACAGCAAGGCCCAAGAGGCTGCAGATTGAGAAAAGACCAGACTCCCCAGAGGTGGAGATGCCCGGGACAGCCCCATCACCTCCTGCAGTCAGAAAGAGTTCAGGACAACTTTGCATCACACCTCCTCTGCCCTTAGCAAAGCCATCTGCTCAGGACTAACACGCTTGCTCTCTTTCCCCCCATTCCTTAAGTTAATCCAACTGTTCTCAGCTTCTGCACATTCCCAGTTAATGATCAGTGTACATGCAGAGCAGGAGGCAGTAGGAGCATGCTATTTTTAGGACTGAAGTGCAGTGGCTCCCAGGAAGTCACTGAAATTGGAGAAGTGACCACAGTAGTAGCTGAAGAAGCTCCAGAGGATGCGTTTCAGACATTCAGGTTTGCCAACACCCCGGAAGAGCTGCATGTTTTCCCCCAGTTTATTGTACCCCTCTGGCAACATGCCAACACAGTTGGATGGAGGTGGTACGAAGCCCTGTGATGGTCACAGGCTCATGAAGAAATCAAGAGCTTGCAGTTTACCCCAACCAGATACGGGGTTGTATTAGTGCAGTGGGAATCTGGGAGCCGTAGACCCAGGGCTGGGTGTAGAACACATGAAACCATAAACTAAGCTCTGGAGAAAGTGTTAGAAGAGGCTCGCTTCATAGCTGGCTAAAGGGGGAAGATGGTCCTAGACCAGTTTGCACCAGCCTTATGTCCTAGACCAAGCCTTAGGCTGCCTGTTTGAAAAGGAAAAGAAGCAAACTACTAAAGAGTTAACCTTAAACAAAAGGTTTCAAGCGCTAGGGAAAAGTGGCCACAGGTTCCCCAAGAGATTTAAAGTACTTCAGGAAAGCTATGTCACATTAATCTTGCATGTATATGTGTCACCTACTTTCAACATAACTTCCTTACAGAAAGAGAGTAGGCTTGTCTCAGTAAGATAAAAAATTTTAAACTTTCCAAAACCTGGAGTGTTTCTGTGTGAGAGAAGCATGGAAAAGGATCTCACAGAGTTAAGCAGCATCCACCCACATAAACCAAACAAGTCTCCACTGAAGGACTCACACTATAAACCTTGGAATTTTACAAGCAAGTTTTATATTAATTCTTTAGAAACCCTTTGTGCTTACAGTTTCAGACAGAATATAAAAGTACCATATAAATATCAGCACAATATAGTGGGCAGCTGTTCGGTACTTTAACCATTCCCAGTCAATTATAATAAACAGAACAAGCACATGGAATCGCATCAGAGCACCACGTACCAACCCTCCACCTCTGTCTTCTTATTCCTGCCATGTAAAATTAAACCTGCAATAGATTACTTGTAAAATGACAGAATATGTAAAGTTCTGGAAGGGTGTTGGTAGGCTGGGATGGAGAGACGCTAAACCCACTATTTTTGAATAACAAACAACATTAATAACAGTAAGACTCTTTTTTTAAACCCGCTGTGAAAGAGCAGGTGAATAAACCCAACTATTCCATACAAAGCAGAAGGGAGCCCCAAAAGTTGACCTTACAGAAACACTGGGAAGCAGCACAGTCACACCTCACAGATGAGATTTGCTTATTTGGCTTACAACAGGTAGAACAAAAAGAAATGCAGCACTTGGAAGACTTGGGAGATGTAAGGGGGTGGGAGCAAAGCCCTTCCTTACGGCGCAGGAGGGGGCACAGCTGCCCGGAGCAGGCAGCACAGCCACACAGGAGGAAGGAAAGGTGGGAGACTCCTGGAAGACATGCACGTGACTTGTCAAATGGAGAGTCCTTTCTGGAACTGATAAGCAGCCAGCCAGCTTCCTACAGGCAGACATCAACCACCTGTCTCCTTTGCTGTTTACACACCTTTAACTCCATCCACTTGGATTGGCTGGTTGCTCCAGATGGGCGTAAAGCTGAGGGTGTGGAGAACTCCTCCTGATCAGGATAAAGCAGCACAACCTCTTTTAAATGTTTTTATCCAAACGTGCAGTGCTACTGCAGCACTCACAAAATCACCTAATTGACATGTGAGGGCCATGGGTAATTCTCACCACGGCAGCTCTCACTTGCGTGCTGGATCTGGCTGTAGACGGGGACTCCAGTTGGTGGGGTCTGCATCCAGACCACTCCTGGGTCAGGCATGTGGTGGGTCCCACAGGTTTTGCTGAAGTTATGCTTTTATTTACAGTATGCTGTGATGCGTGAAGCAGGGAGGAGAAAATCTGCTGTGTCTATTTACTGCTTCACACACACACACTTCTACAGCTGGTACTTTTTTGCCACTTCAGCTGCCATGTTTCCTAAAACTACAGTAGTCTGAATTTAAATACTGCCGGCCAGAGCTATTCTTAACATCTGACCTTACAGTCCATGTAATTACTAACAGTTTTAAAACACTTAAAAATATGAAATAGCTTCACAAACTTTGTTTTCACGCTTCAAAACTCTTAATTAAAGAATATATCTAGGAACACAAACCCCTATCAGTCTGAGGATCAATTTACAGATGTATTATAACAATGTCAGATTAACCTAGAGCAAACTGACAACAAGGACTACTTTTTAATTACACTTTATATTAATACTACCATTTAATATTATCTGTATCACCAGACAAGGTGTTACAAGCATATTCAAAGTCTTGGAAATATATTTACTTCCTGCAATAAGACTTCTAGACATAAGAAACAGTGGAAAAAATATTTTTCCCTGTAGCTTCCCTCTTCATTGGCTGGCTTTCCTTTAGCAATGGGGTTTGGTTCCTTGTAACAGGAGGATGCTCCACCAGAAGAGAAGCCAGTGATGCACTGATATGTAATCATCTGGAAACTTAACCTTTTGAGGATTCTAATCCAGCCAATGAGAAGCTGGGGAAAATGCATTTAGAAACAGAGAACACATAGCATAAGGTGGAGGTTAACATAGGGGATGACAAATAGAGCACTTTTGGGGCCCAGCCATACAGTGACTGCTACGCCCTGTATTTCCTTTTCAACGTGACAGGGTCAGAACATGGTACTGTTTCCTAAAGGACAAAATATGAGACAGAATAAAATTTTTTAGGGGACAAAATAATCTTCCTGGAGGACCTTCCCTACTTTGTCAGCAAGCCTGTCCTCTCCCGCAGCAACAAAACACAGTCTACAAGATACATCTCTCTTCTGGAGAAGTATTTCTGACCTGGGAAGTCATACATAGCTTGAGGCAAACAGGCCACCCCAACAGATTTTACTGCTTGTCATAGCCTTGCATTTGACACTTGAATTCAAGGAAAGATTTCATGTTCAAAAAATTAATATTTGATATGCAGCTACCTGTTATATGTCTCTGACTTTATGTCCATCTACCTGTCCTCTGAAATTGAGTTGCATCACTCCCCCGTACAGTTTACCAAGTTTACAAAATTAATAGAATTAAAAATCAATTAACTACCAGCAAGTTGTCTCTTTTCTCTGTAATATCCTCCGAGAAGCAAGCAACGTGGACGTCCCTTCCCTTTGGCATTTTTCTCACTACGCAGCAAACACAATCAGCATAAAACCGCGTTTCATAAGGCAGCTGTAAAAGGAGAGCTACAATGGAAAGCCTTAAAACAACCTGTGGTACTATTTCATTAGCATCTGACCTATATTATGAGCCACGATATATTTACAAATTGCAGTGTTTTAATAAAGTTATAAAGTTAAATAGAGAAATAAAAGTCTGGGTTTTATGAAACTCCCAAAAGGCAATGAAAGGCTTGAAACGGCAACAAATCTTTCTAGAAGCAAGCAAATCCTCATCCAGTAGAGTTTCAAGTTGACTTCTAGTAATACATATGTTTTACAGCACACCAATATCCCTCTCTGGTGCTTCTCATTTTGTTGCTGTTTTGCAGCAGCAGAATACCTACAACCCAAAATACTGCCACAACATATACAGCCAGCCTGTCACACATATTTTGAAGACAACATGAGAAGAAAAACTTTACACAGAGAATTTAAAACAAGGAGAAGCATAATCAGTGTTTTCTAGTTTCCAGTTGCAGATAAAATTTTCTGGGAAAATTTACCTTAAAGCAGCCCTAAATGAAAATCTATATAATTAAGGAAAAGACCATTGCTTCAAACAGATTGACTGTCTTCAACAAATTTCTCTCTTTCTAGCTACTCAGATATGCTATATTTCCTAATTATCACCTTTTAAGGGCCATCTGGGCCCCATTCCTCACCATCAGGGGGCAATTCCATTTGCATTGTTCATAGGCTTAGTCATGATCAAGTAGTCTGGTGGTAAAGTTCATTAGAAATTAGAAGAAAAGCATTAAACCTCACACAGTAAACCAAGTAGCTGATACCTACATACCCACAGGAGAGATAAGCATTTAATGCATATTCTCACACAACTTAACAAGTCTTCAATGAGCATTTTTTTTCCCCAAACTGCTTAAAGATTCATTTAGCCCTGTCCCTGACCAGGTTCATAATGAAAATACGATTCAGTCTCTGCACATTTCAAAATATTTCTCAATTAAAGAGAAATAAATAATAATTAGTAAATAAAATAATAGCCTATTTACCTCTTTAAACCTGCAAAGTCTAATAAAGTTAATGCAGTAATACTGTTATCTCTTCTGTTATTCAGACATGTTTGCTACATATCACAAATGAAGGGCAAGGATTTCCTAGTAATTGAATTAAATATGCAAATACAAATGCACACACGTACACTGTGTCGTTAAAAATTACAGAAACATTGTTTTGGATTAACCATAAAAGTTACTCTCTCTTGTCTTATAGCGCCACATGTCAGTATAGACATGCATGGGGTATGCAGAGGAGGAAAACTGAGCAAGTTCTTGGCCTTGTGGCTTGAATTCTATAGTACAGGTCAGTTTTTCATAAATACAGCCTTCTCAAAAGGTTTGAAAACAGTACGTAAATCAAAGGAGCTCAGGAAATCTAATTCATATAAATTATGGACCCAAGGACGTCAACACTATGGCTTCCAAATGCAGCACACTGCTTCAGAGCAGAAGTGCAGCACAACTCCTCCTTGACACAGAATTTTTATCTCTGTGATCTGTACTTTGGGTCATTTTATATGCTGAAGCCTGTCATTTCTATGAGCTGTATGCCCATATTAAAGATGAATTACTATTACTTTTCTCTGAAAACCCTGTGTAGCACTTGAGCTCCCAGCAAACTGTGCTGAGGTTCACACAATAAAAATTTGAGGATTAAGGATAGATTAGTCCATGGACACTACCCGCTATCCTTCCATGCTATTGAATTTTGGAAATTCCCCATTCAGGTTGATAAAAATGGAAATAATCATGTTAATGATGAAACACTTGATGCTATAAAACATAATATGCTCTAACTTCACTATATAAATATACTTTCACTATATAAATATGCTTTCCTAGCTGCATAAACGTTGCAGCAATATTGAAGTAACGTGATGTATTATGCACATTTCACAATTTCATAATTCCCCCGTGCTCAGCACTGATGAAGCCACACCTCAAATACTGGGTTCATTTTGGGCACCTCAATGCAAGAAAGTTAAGGTGTTGGAGTGGGTGCAGAGAAGGGCAGCTGAACTGGTGAAGAGTCCAGAGCACAAGTCTTATGAGGAGTGGCTGAAGGAACTGGGTCTATTTAGTCTGAAGGAGGCTCAGGGGAGACCTTATTGCTCTCTTCAGCTACCTGAAAGGATGATTTAGAGACATGGGTACCAGTCTTTTCTCCCAAGTAACAAGTGATAGGAAAAGAGGAAATGGCCTCAAGTTGCACCAGGGGAGGTTTAGGTTGCGTATTAGGAAAAATTTAATCACAGAAAGGGTTGTAAAGCACTGGAACAGACTGTCCAGGAAAGTGGTTGAATCACCATCCCTGGATGTGTTTAAGCCATCTAGATACGGTGCTCAGGAACATGGTTTAGCAGTGGACTTGGTAGGGTTAGGTTAATGATTTGACCTGATAATCTTAAAGGTCATTTCCAACCTAAACGATTCTCTGATTCAATGAAATGTAAATGTCAGCATATCATTTGTCGTATCAAGGAGCTATAGTTAGATATTAATGGCTAGATTTATCTTTTGAGTATTGTAGACTTTTTAATATATCATGTCAGTTAGAGATGATCTCAGGCCCCAAAGTTCTGGAGCAATTGATTTGATTTTTCAGCGCTGCCTATGAAACAGGATATCTGTACATTTATTTCCTCAACAACCTTTTGTGGCAATAGTCCTCGTCAGGTATCCTAACCATCTCTTGCAACTTGCAGGACTCCTGTCAGAGGAGCACTTCCCAGCCAACAGCAGGGATAAATGTTGTTGTGAAATGCAAGATTTGAAAGCTTTAAATCCTCCTTTCTGATTTTTGGCAAGATGAATAGAACACCTGACTTCTCATCTGACAGTGGTGTAAATTAGACTTCGTAGATGTTTAACAGCTTGATTGTGTTGTGACTTTTTAGAGGATGTTTTGGTTTGGGGCAGAGAATATGTGCTGCTTCCTAAGGTACTTCAAACTGGACAAAGGCCAGCCTGGACAAAGCCCAAGTTTGAGGAGATGAATGGAGCTCTGATTGCCAGCTCCTCTCAATGCTTGCTCTTCTTGTGAAGTAGTGGACAAATAGAAGACAACCTTGGCAGGAAAACACGTAACTGATTTTTGCTTAAAGATTGTGACGGTCTTGTTTCTCAAGCATCGTTAAGACTCCAATCTATTACCAATTATTTCTAACTGGTTTCTGGTGTATGACAGCCCTACAGATTTCTGCATGCAGCTCCAGAGCCAAGACACACATAAGCATGAGGTTTTACTTGGAAAAGGGCAACTGGGTTTTATAATTTAGGATCAAGTCTTTATGTAAATATACCTCAGGACATAACAGAGATACCATAGCATCTTCTTTTTCCTCAATATCATAAATCAGATTTCCCACACTCTTCCAAAAAAAAAAAAAACAAAACAAACTGATACAGAAATTTTTCAGTCATTCAAAAAGAAATTAATAAGCTGTCTACAGAAGACACTATACTTTCACATTCCAGGCTACTTATTTGGTATAAATTTGGTAGGAACAGAGGTTTTCTGTAAAAAACAGCTGCCCTCAGTCAGACAGACACTATAACTAGAAAGTATCAACAACAACAAATCCAGAAGAGCTGAAATATAGTAAGTGATGGTGACCACCACCTCTTATGATTTGCCTTTGCTAGAAAAGATGTAGGGCAAATTATCATCTTCAACACTAAAGAATATATATAGGTTTTGTACAGGATAAGACTTACTGCAGCAGGATTTGGATTACAATCAGAAGGTCATACAAAATACAATATACAGACATCTTTCACAGACAGAACTAAAATTCTCAGTGCCATGAGCTGAAAGTAAAGGCACACTGCTGGAAGCTGGTGATGATGTCCGATTAAGATGTGGTGACAGATTTGAGACCCATCCAGCACAAATCCTCAAGGCAATCCCTAAATACAAATGGCTGAAGTTTCTATTGAAAGTCTTGTCTTCCCAGTCCATAGGTGAAAGAAACATCAGATAAAAACATTTTGCCCTATTGGAGGTTCCCATAACTCTAATATTTACAAAAGAAACCAACCAACAAACCAAACCACACAGAAAACCCCTATCCCTCTGCCTTTGCTGAGGGAAGGTTCAGAGACTGAATGCCTATTCTGTACAGCCATTTGCCAACTGTGGAGATAGTTCAGACTGAAATAAACTGTATTCATTAGATCAGATTTCTCTTCTGGATGGCTGTGTCAGCCTGTCAGCACCCCTGGGAAGCACTGGTCCACCCACCTCCTGGGATGGGAGCACGGCTGAGCTGAGGAATCCTCCAGTGCCTGCCAGCTCCATTGGTCACTGAGGGATAGGTTTGGCCCTGGGCCGAGAGCATGCAAAGTATTGTCATGTGCTTGGAGTTTCCAAACCTGATTTTGCCATTATATATTAAAAATATGTGCAATCCATCAGCTTTTCTCAACAGCTGTGCCTTTTACTAGAACAGCCTACACCTGCTTTTGAATATTCCTTTATTATTTTCACTGAACAGTAAAACTCCAGTAAAAATACAAGCCTTCAGTGGTTCTATAAACCCAGTAAATGCAGTAAAATGTCACTGCCATGTCACAGAATTGCTTTACTACTTAACACTGCACAAGGAGTATGTTTTCATAGTTGTGTTGAGTTTTAGCTACCTGGCTCCTACGGACTTTAATGGGAATCACACGGCTAAAACTCCATGCACCACTTTGATACTTCAAAGTAATTTTTCAGTCCCCTGGAGAAGGTCATAGAAATATTAAAAACTAAGGCATTCTCTAAGGATCTCAGATTAAAGACTTGCATCAGACTTTATAAAAGTGATTGGTCAAATATATAATGTACTCTTAATGTTCTAGCTCCTCGTTTGTTTTCTTCAGAAAGAACCTTTGTGATGCTTTTCACAAAAGGAAACATAAAGGGTAAGAACAGCACAGCAAGGCATAATATGAACAAGAAGACACACAGAAGAGTTACTTGATATATTTTTACAGTAGTAATTACTTAAGTTGTTTTTTTTTTTTTTAATATCATGAGCAAATTCAGGGCAATTCTTAATTAAGACATTGTTACAACTCTATGCCATTTGATTGCAAGCAATACTGTAACATAAATATTTCTGTTCCCTTCAACATGTTACCTTGTCCTCTTTTATCCCTACAATAAACAACTTGGCCATGAAATTCAGTTTTTTCCTATTACTCTCCTGAAGTGGGAGATAGATAGAGCCACTCTTTCAGACCCAAGCACACACCTCCTTTCCCCTGCAGCTGGACACCACAAATATGCAACTTTCTTGCTTTTCAGAGCTCTGACTTCTTCATAACCCCATCTTGCTACACTGAAGGCAAATCACACCTACACTATTTGCTGTACAGATAGACAGTAAAAGTACTGTCTTTTTATTTTATAAAAGTAGACAGAGAAAAAGAGTAAAAAAGATGACAAAGTAAACATGAATTCAGGAATTCTGTATTAAATTTACCTTCAGATTGTTGAAGGCACAAGCAGCAATCAGTTTCATAAACTAAATGCTCATTTCATGGTGCTACCAAAAAACCCCAGGTATTTATGTATCTATGAATTTGTCTAGGAAAATTATAACCTCAATAAAAATAAAGTGCTTAACAGAATGTTGACAAAGTAGCCTTGCCTGGATCCTTTCTTTATATTGAACTAGACATCTCATGTTTAAATTTTAAATCCACAAAGGCAAAATTAGAATAAAGTATATGCACATTAAAAAATATAGAGAACTTTTTAAACTCACAGCAGGTGTCTACCATAAAGCAACTAATACCTTCAGCCTTCCACCTGGAAGCAAACTGAGAAGCTCACTAGCCACACCAGTTCTCCTGAAATATGACATCCCACATAAAAGCACAGACAAAGCACGTGGAATAAAACCATGTTTATTCCCAGGTAATCCCAGATGTAATAATAATAAAAAAAAAAAAAGTCTGTGAATCAAAATAAAGATAGGCTTGTGTAAATACACACACACACCCTTAGAAGTGGCCAGGCGTACCCCTCTAATATCTCTGAGCTATCACATACATAGATTTAAGGATATGAAGCATATCTATACACAATAGGTTTCTGTAAAACCAGAATTTTTATTTGCATTTCCATCAGCCCTACATACAGTTGTCAAGCTACAGTCCAGTTAAGCTGAAATAATCTTCTACTCAAATCTTGAGCTCAAACCAAAGCACCAGAATGACACAAAGTAAGTGTTACCATCTTAGCCAATTCGCAGGAAAAAAAGACTGTGGCAATATCATCACACTATAGGTATCCTAAAACAAAACGGGTCATGTTTTCCTTTTTTTTTTCTGTCACAGGAAAGACAAATTGATGCATAATTAACAATTGGCCGATGCAAATTCTTTTACATCTTTTAATTGGTGTTAATTAGATTAGAAGTAAATTTTCTTTTATCTCACGGTTTTAATGCAAACTAATCTTCTCAGCAGCATGTCAAAGTTTCCCTTTTAATTAAACTTTTCAGCTGGGAACTTCAGCAGCTCTCAGGCAGCAAAGGATATAATTTAAGGCACATGAACTGTGTTGAGTTTTATGAATGGAACATAAAAAATTTTGAAACAATGATTAAAAAGGCTCACCAGAAGTTCAGAAATCTGAATTCTGTAGGGGCAACAGTGAGCTTTTAAAGCTGCTCTGAGAATGTGACTACAGCACTGTCCAGCTACCCCTTCTACATCCAAATCCATCCTTTTACAAAAGAAAACTACCCAAAATGTAAAACATCTTCTGTGAATTAACCTCCCCCTTTCATACTGCTTCCCCCAAAATATTGCAGCTCCTCCAAAATTGTTAACATGCAGAATAAACCACAAAATACATTTAATATCTTTTATGGGAAGTTGACCTGAAATAAAATTTTATGTAGTTAAGAACTTTTGATAGTTCTCCATCCAACTTTTTTCTCTCTCTATGGGGCAATGGTTATTGAAACCTGATGTCTGCTCCACAAAAAGACCATAAAATGTTTTTACGCAGAAGTAAAACAGTAGCCATTAAGTTTTCCTATGATGTTTGAGTAGATATGCAGCATGAAAACATGATAAAAGAGCCATAAACTGATTGTGATCAAATGCAATTACAATGACTTCTCTCCAATGAATGACATGTACCAAATGCAGTTACAGTTCCTTTCAAAATTACTTTGGGCAGAGGACCAAGAAAACACTATATCCTCTTTACGAACGGCAGCCTGCCAGGGAAATCACAAACACACAAGCCTTAATATCTATGGCCAAAAAGCACTTGGGAACTCATTAGGAAAAGGTTAAAAAGACTCACTTGTGAAAGACAGGGCTTTTTTTCCCATTGCAGCAGCATCCTGAAGAGTCCAGCATTTGGGGTGTTGGGAAGAAGTGCTCCCGGAGGAAGGAAAGAGGACCCCTAGTGAGGGTGGGTACCCTTTCTCCTCATCATGTTTTGACCTCACGACAAGAAGAGCTGCAGAAAAATGTCTGGTTTATATAAAATTTATATTTTAGATAATTAATATTTCCTATTAAAATTTTAAATCCTGAGTGGCAGAGGACTGGTGAAAATGGGAACCCAAACTACAGATTTTTTAGGAAGAATGTCCTTCAGCACTGGAAACAATTAAGCTAGAAGCTGATAGATCTGAAATCACACGGAGCGGGCTCTTTTTAAAAGGTGGATAGAAACCAGGATCTTGGGAGTTTCATCCTTTCGACCGTGTTTTGGGTTTTTGATTAGATAGCCTGGTTTAAATTGTATTTGTCAAAAGGATTTCTCTATTCTGAGTAGCCAGACCAAACTGTGTGATTTCCTGGCGGTAGACTGCAAGGAGAAGACACCCTCAGGCTCGTTAAGTGTCAAAAGTCAGGGAGCAGTACTAGGGCATTCTCTGACTAACAAGCCTGAAGGAAGATGGTGCAGACATATTCCAAGTAATTTCTGTGCCAAAACCAAACAGACAATAATAAAGTGTCAACAGCAGTAATTTCCTCCAAGCTGAAACTGCCCTGAAGTACCATGGAAGTACAAATCTGGCAGCACTACTTTCTATATCTACTTAGAAATAAAGGGCATTGGAACTGGGATTTTTCTGTGGAATATAAGGCATTTTGCTTTATCTAGGAAGGACAAAACAGAGTTGAAGCTACAGATGTAAATTTGCCTGTATTTGTATTTAGTAAAAGACAGTGAAAAAAGTCACCAAACTGTCACTTTCATTGTCTTTAGAAGCTCTGATTATTACATCTTAGGGGAACCTAGGAGGTGCAGAAGTTACTGCTGGTGCTTAGTAAAGGCATTTAATGGGCTACTGAACCTTAGGTATTATGATAGGCAGGAGCAAGTTGAGGAGAGAAACAAATGTGGGAGTTCATCCCTTCTCTAAGGACCACAGCACTGGGATCCACTTTAATGCAAAATTGTGAGGTTTGTTATTAATGGTTTATAAAGTTGCTACCAAGCAGAATTATTTATCAAAATAAAAAAAAAAAAAGGGAAAAAATTTAAAAACTAACAAGAATTATTCTAATCTAATACTAACAATCTACAACAGTTCTTTTTTATAGTGGGGCTCAGGTTAAGGGCTTATCAGTTCTTTTTATATAAGCTTCAGTTTTATAACTTACATAAAAATTAACTGAACCATTCAATGCTATAAAAGGTGTCATCATATGCACCTCAGTATATGGTAGAGTACAAATCAGAAAGGACAGAAAAAATCCTTCCTAGCTGTAGTACTCTTAATCTGTCTGAAAAATGTCATACTAGGTACCAATATCACCAGTACTGTGAGGAAACACAGCAACTCCAACTCCCTCCCAGAAAGCAAATAAATCTCTCCTAAAAACCAGAGGCTGCTCAGCCTTCTGCTGCCTGATTGAATCATAAACCAAAAGCAAATGTCAAAGCACTGCTGCAACTTCATATCATTACTCTAAGACCTACTAGACCATGTTATAAGCAGGGAGGAAAATTTGGATGTGAAAGAGGTGAAAGAAGCAGGGCTGGGATGCAGTACTGGGCTACGGTGCCGAGGGACCTCCCTCCTCAAAAGACCATCTTTTTTTTTTAATCCTGTACATTAGCTGTTTAATATTAATTATCCCATTTTGCAACAGTGACCGCCAGTCAGTAATTACTAACAGTAATTAAATTCAACTGAAATTTAACAAGGGAAATGTCTATACGGAGATGTGGTGCTCTTGGAATAAAAGCTGTCTACAGCAGCATGCTAAATAATGGAAACCATCATATACTTTCTAATCAGACTGATTATACACTCACACACATTTATCAAGAGGAATATAACAATTATATAACTTTATAATAGATGCAAATTTGCTTTATACATGTGTCTGTTTAAACTCATTATGAATACTTATATAAATATTAAGACAATTTCCAAGCGTGTGCTGTGCTGGAGCTAGCAAGACATTTACCTTCAAGGAAACAAAATCTACATAAGTCTTACCACTGTAGACTGCACTTCTTCAAACATTACACTTTGGCTAATCGAGCTGTTGAACTGAACATGTTCATTTTAGTAGAAGGTATTCCTCAAAACCTTACACCATACATTTGAGCAGTGGTGTCTGATCATCTGTTTACTTATTAGATTCCACGTAGATTCCAGGAAAATGGGGACACACACACACGCACAAGGAAAGCTAATTTTGCTTATCCAGAACTAATTATTCCTTTTATGCGTGTTAATATGGCAAGGAATCACTCTTTCTCAAGGTTTTTAAGAAGAAACAAAATTCAGCACTGCTAAGCCTCTACTCCTCAGAAAAGTACAAATCAGTCTCTACCAACCTGGGATTTTTCTTTCCCATGAACTGGTCCTCAGCAGTGGTGTGCATGGTGGGTGAGACACGAAGCAGTTGTACCAACAACCAAGACTGTACAAGCTATAAAGACTATATGGCAATTAACATAGTATGAACACAAGAATTCCCTCTACAAAGGGGAGGAAAGCCCTAGAAACCCTGGTTGGCTCTGCGGCAACCTCGAGGTTGGGAGGAAGCTCCCACTTCTCTAGGTTTTTTGAAAGCCAAAGTTCCACCTGCACCAAACCTACAAGACCCAACAAACAATATGCAGTTACATCCAAAAACAACCTTCACACGGTTTATCTAGCTGTGCTTGGTCAAAGGGAACAACAGCAGTGGTTCCACGGATTTTGATGGGATAGATTGATGTCTGCTGCAAAGACAGAGCTAGAGCTGCATGGACCATGCAGCATCACTTTTTCCCTCATTTCTAAAATTGAGGAGTTGAGAGCAGCCTGCTGCAAACATGAAAATTAATGCATGTGTCAGACTTGCAAATAATACTCAAACTCTTCTGGAAGAATGACCAATTTATAATAAAAATTGAGGAGAAGCCACCAGAGAAACACCTGATTATGAAGAATTACAATAATGTGACCGTTTAATTCTCAAAACCTCTGGAGCAAGTTCTGCTTCTCAAAGAAAACCCTTCAGCTCTCTCTTAGTAAATAGTTGGTTGCTATAATCTTAGCCATGGCATTAGTATCTGGATGTAAAATCCTGAAAAAGATAACGTTTGTATTTGTCAGGCATCAAAAAATTCCCTTTTGATGCAAAATGGAAGATTTGGTGAGACTGAAGCTCGCGTGGCAATAGTGAAATCCCCCATGGAAGCTGCAAATATCCATGTGCACCAAAATTCTGTTTTCCTTATGGGAACTTTTATGCTAAGCCTCTGCTGTGGAAGAAGAAGGACAACACGAGCAGCACCACACTGCTACCTGCAACGTAAGGTATCTGCTGCTGAGCCCCACCACCCGCTCAGCCCACACCAAACCACCTACTCAAAACAAAATGATCTCTGGCACACGCCAGTAAATTGCTGCAGCACAGACATATCTGGACAGTAATTAATCACTTTGAATGCTCAATGTGTTTGGATATAAAATCAAGAAAGTCGGGTTGTTAAAAAATGACAGATTTAAGCACCATCTGGGCTCTGTGGCCACAGTGGCGCGAATTCCAAAGGAAGGCTTAACAGTGCATGATCCGAGAATCCCATCTGTCTCAGCTGAAATGAAACAAATAAATAAATAAACTGGCAGACTCATTTACAAGGTTTTCCCAAGTTTCCCAATTTAAAAATCAGCTTGTGATAGGAAAGTGCATAGAATTAAAGGCGCTACATCTTCAAAACATGTCTCACGTCTTTGGCATAAATCATATTATACCTCTATGGGAAACAATCTCTCTATAGGTACACCTACACAGATCAAACATCTTGAGGCAGCGTTTCCTAGTATGAGTATGTGTTCATAAAAATACAGTGCTACTGGAGAATCAACATGATACGACTTCAGGTGATCTGGAGAAGCCAAAGTCCCTTACTGGCACTCACAGTCTGCCTCAGGTCCTTCCCCAAGCCACCACTCACCTGGACCTGCCCCACAGCAGCTCTGCCTGGGGATGAAATACAGCCCCCTTGGCTCCCCACAGGTCTTCCAGCCATCTCATAGCACCTCCCTCCAAGGGCAGAGCCACTCAAACTCAAGTCACCTGCAACTAGTTAACCTGCAGGATGTCTTCAATAAAACTTGCCTGGCACAGAAAAGGCAAATAAAGCAATCATGACGGACAGGTGAACACAGATTATGAACACGACTATTTGCCTCAGAAAAGCTTAGCCAGGTAGGTTTTAAGTTCAGAGGTGAACCCCTGGAACACTCTGCTGAAGTCCCCAGGAGTTTTTAAGTTTGGTCCAAGTGCCTCCCTCCAGCCAGCTGAGCATCAGGCTGGTGGACACATGGACAATGCCTGGTTCTCAAACCTCTTTGTGCCTAACTGCTCAGGACTGCGCTTTCTGTGTCAAGGTGCCTCTTTTTGCTCTGCAAGAATGATGGGATATTCCATCCTCAGCAACATCCTCAGTGTGCAGGACACACCCTGTCCCACACACTGGCCCAGCCTGTAGGCAGTTCTGAAGGAACAGAAGCCCAAAATCAGCACCTGTCAAAGCCATGCTCTCTCCTCCTGCCTCAAAGCCATGTGCTCACTTTTCCTGCAGATGAGGGCCATGGAAAGATTGCATTGGACACCCATAGGCCTTTTCCAAGGTCTTGGAGAATTAATTTTGTATCTGTCCCATCCTCTGCTCCAGCCAAGGACTGACTACTGCTCCAGCCAAGGACTGACTACTGCCTTGCTCTAAAACTGAGTGCTCCTTCCCATCCTGCCTACTTCCAAGAGCTGTAAGAGGCTCCCCAGGCATCAGCAGCAGGAAATGTGTCAAAGAAATACAAATTACTAGTTTCAGACATAAATAAAAGATAACATCATACTGTATAATATCATAGCTTCTTTCAAAGAGACATTTTTATCAAGGCCTAATCCCAGAAAGATTTTTTTTGCAGTGTCTTGATTTTACCTTCACTAGATCTCCTTGCATTTGTAATATGGAATACAAGGGTACATTTTTCTGGATTAATAATGTCACATTTCTTTGATTCTGCTCTGCTCTTTTGCTTCAGTTTCTGCTGTATGTTTTTGTACATGGATTATTTGGACCCAAATGGATGAGCAAATAGGTAATATATTCCCTCACTTAAAATTGCTTCACTGCAGAAGCCACATGTATCTTGACAGGTGGGCTCTGTCCCAGGGGATGGGGATTGCTGAGGGTGAGGCTGGCACTGGGGTGCAGAGGGTGAAGAGTGGAGCTCATCCCAGCATCCCTACACACTCTGCCTGGGAGGATGCTTATCTGAGGCACTTGGAGACACACTGTTTCTGGAAGATGACAACAGTTGCAAAGTACTGACGTAATCGTTGTAATCCATCAACAAAAAATATTTTCTCAACAAATAGGGTATCTATTTATGAATTCCCTATTAGTCAGACAAAATATGTTTGTTCTCCCAGCAGATGTTGCATAAAAAGGAATACACTTCCCAAAAACGGGCATTTTTTTTTTTCGGTATAAATAAACCAGCACCTGGTCACAAATTTTTCATTGTTGATCAGTTTCATAAGTTTTAAAATACAATTAAAATAATTCTTCTATCTGTAAAATTTCAAAGTGATGTAGAACCTTTGTAGTGTAAAAATCAGCACAGAGCATTTAAAATGAGTTGAATTACTAGATTATTATTGGATGCCCTATTAAATAAAATATTTTTGCAGCATGGTAAAGTGAGCTATAAATAACATGCGTTTTATCCCTCTATAATTGAGTCCATTTGACCCTGGTTCTTGCATTATTAAGACTAGATACGGGGATTCACATGTGCAAAACTGGTACAAGTTGCCCTGTGAGAGATTTTTTGTACCAGTTAGGTAAGGAAATAATGAACTGAACTTAATCTTCATCACCATGCACCTTCTTAGGGATTGGATGCTCAGACAGCGGAATATTTTCAGGTTGTGTTTTTGTGGGGAGAGTGAGCCGTGCTCGGCGTGCACCAGAGTGGAGTCAAACAGCCTACGGGCTACTGATCAGCCCACGTTGCTTTTGGTGTCATCCTCTCCACCGGCAGAACAGCTGTGTAAACCGAAGGGAGGGGAGAGCAGCTGGGCTTTGGGAGACGTGCACACAGCCGGAGAGGGCTGAGGGAGGTGGGGCCAGGCACTGCGGTGGGGCAGGCGGTCCGGCCGCAGCTCCAGCGCTGGAAACCAAACACCCCTCTGGAAACCCAAAGCACAGCACCCTGGTCTGGGGGACACACGTGGGGACACAGCGGGAACAACATCGGGGAGCAGGAGGGAAACAGAGGAAGTGTGTAGCCCAGCTCAGCTGAGTTACTTCAGAGAGGGCACGGCACACAGGGCTGCCAGAGACAAACCCACCCCTCTGGGTAGCAGCCTTCAGACACGGATGCCCGTTTCCGAGCATCACTGTGGGCAGGCACACCTCCAGTGGGTGCTGTGTCCGGGGGGTGGCTGGAGGGCCAGAGAGCTAGAGCAGAGTGGGGCAGGGGGCAGCGTGTGGGGCTGGCCAGGAGCACGTGGGGCCTGCGTCTGGCTGTGGAAACGACGGGTCTCTTTATTTTGGTCTTGCAACTGTTTTGAAGTCCTTGGGCAAACTGCAACCTGCCTGCGTCTTGCAGGTTTTGACCTATAAAAGGGCTTGAAATGTGTGTCTGCTTTGTAGTGCCACGTGCTTCTACGAGAAATTGTAAATACCTGGGAGATTGTTTGATGAAACGAGTAAAAATATAATCACCGTGAACCAAACCATGTGTTTTCCGTATGGGGAATGCCTCTTGGTTTACACAAATTTTCTATGCAAATTATCCCAGGGTGATCCTAGCCACATTACAAAAATTAGATCTCATTAAACGTCCGTTGTACATTCAGCACTGAAATCAGCTGGCTGACGTTTCCAGAGTTGGACTGCGAGAAGTAAACTTAGAAGAGTGAAGGGTGAACGAAACGCCTTTCCCCAGCGCAGAACCTGCACTGCGGTGAAATCGAGCTAAGCAGCAGCATGTGCTGCTGCCGGTTTACACTCTGAGAGGCAAATCCCGTCGGAAACACCTCAAACTCGCCGTGATTCCCCCGCAGCCGTCCGGCTGAGCCCCGGCGCAGCACCTCTCCCGCTCCCGTCCCCGCTCCCGCCACGGACCCTCCCGGCAGCGGCGAAGGCATCGGAGTTCTGCGAAGATTAATAGAAATCTGAACGGCGCTGCATCTTAAATAAACAAAAGCTTTTGTAGCCGTGCTGAAAGGCCCGTAAAAGTAAACTACAGCCTCGGCAAAGCCTTTTAAACTGACAAAACAGCACGGCGGAGGTCAGGGAGGCAGGCGCCCGCTCCCGCCACGGACCCTCCCGGCAGCGGCGAAGGCATCGGAGTTCTGCGAAGATTAATAGAAATCTGAACGGCGCTGCATCTTAAATAAACAAAAGCTTTTGTAGCCGTGCTGAAAGGCCCGTAAAAGTAAACTACAGCCTCGGCAAAGCCTTTTAAACTGACAAAACAGCACGGCGGAGGTCAGGGAGGCAGGCGGGTCAGCAAAGCCCTCGCCTGCAGGTT
>NW_008622521.1:0-3432 GCF_000691845.1 Merops nubicus | reverse complement strand
GGGGCGGATGCTCTCCCCGCTCACCCGGGGGCCTCGCCGGAGCCGAGGAGAGACCCCGCGGCCGCTCCGCCCTCCGCTTGGAGCAGGAACACTTGAACTGCCCTTCTGTCTCAACAAAACTTTAGTTTGCTGATTGGGCACGAAACAAAAGAAAGACAGCGGGACGCGATTTATAAGGGGGCAGGGTAGGCTGACATACTATTGTACTCCAGAGGTATCCACAAGCTGTTAATTCCATTTTAACGTTGTTAATAAGACTGTTAACACATCTGACTTTGTTTAGAGACTTTGAAAACATCAACAAACTAAAGAAAAATACAAAACCCCTTCAAACACCCCCCCCCACCCCACCCCTCGACAGAAGTAAAAGATGATCTTTTCAAAGAGCATCAAACATCCAAACGTGACGCTTCCGCCTGCCCGGACCTGGCGGCAGGGAGGAGGGGCGGCACGGAGGCTCAGGACGGGTGTCCACCTACTCTTCATCCTCTCTTTAGAATACTTAGCTAATCGCATTTCCCAGGTTAAATTTAAAGGACGCGTTTCTAGCGCTGCTGCCGTGTGGAGAAGGAGCTGGAGCAAACCTGGACTCTCTCCCCCTCCTCCTCCTCAGCCCGCACCTCCTCTCCCTCGCTCGCAACTCGCACGCAGGCAAATGTGCAGATTTAATCAGTGTGGAATGTTTTAAATGAATAATTGGGTCTGACAGATTTATTGCAGTTAATTTCGCAATAGAATGGAAAAATGTTTGGATCTCAGCCTTTAAAGTATTAGGAAAACAATTAATCCATCACATAACGGAAATTCCTGTATTACACCCTCATGTCCAATTAAATAATGTCAAGTAATCTTACATTGTAAAATGCTGAAAATTGAAGCTCAAAACACTAGGGGAATATGTTTTAATTTTTTCAGGAACCTCAAAACAAAAATCACATCAAATTAAAATCAGGTGCTTTGATAAGAGGCTTTTTGGTTTGTTTTATTTGGAGGAGGTGACTTTTTTAAAAGCAGAAAAAAAAAAAAAAGCTAACGAAGAAAACATACCCCAGCCTTACTCAAAAAAACACATTGATCTCCTTTTTGCTCTCCAGCTTTTGCATCCAGACTGCTGTCTTAACGAGGCAATCTCAAAGCAACCCAAAAGCGCTAGGATGAAGTGTGCTGCTGCAGAAAAGCCCTTCAGCAGGGGATAACTAGCACTTCTCCTTTTCAGCAGGCAGAGGGGCTGATTCCGGGGTACTTACTCAGGCACAACTCTCCAAGACTTCAAGCCGTGTTTTGCTTGAATAACATCCCGTAGGATCGAGTCACCAGTTTAGGAACAACTGACAGCAAACTTCCATGACTGAACGTAAGCGGGATTCGTTTGTCTTTGTTTACAGCCCAAAGCTGCTAATGCTGTAAAATTGCTTAATGTCACACTCCATCTCCTTTTTATTAAAGGTAAAAAAAAAAAAAGCCAACCACCCAACAAAACCCCAAACCAACAACCCTGCAAATCAAAGAACTTTTCCAGAATAACAAAAACACCGACTAACAAATGTCTTGCCTGCCCCTGAAATTTGAAACTTGGCAAATTCATCGCGTTCGGCTGCTGTACAAAAGGTCCCTGGAGCGTGTTACAGTAGGGACCCGCGAGCTTCCCAAATACTTGGGCTGTTTCAAAACTAGGGGAGATTGGGGCTGTGGTTTCAGGGGCTCCCTCAACGAGAGGAAAATGAGAGCATCGCAGAGGTTTCAGAGGAGCACATTTTGGCTGGTTTTTACGGGGGATTGCTGACGGACCTGCGGCAGGCGAGGTGGGGAGCGCAGGGACAAAAAGGGATCGGAGCACGTGTCCCTAGAGAAGGGCAGGGAAGAGAAAAGTTAGCCGAACTGAAGGAGGAGTAAATATAAAACCTAAGGAAACATCCTTCTTCCGGTGTGTCAGTGGCAGAAATTACAAACTGCAATCTCAGGTCGCGTTTGAGGGCAATAAATATTGCAATGCCTTGCTGGCACTTTCGTTAGGACACTGTCGGCATGGCTGGACAGATGAAAATGGGGACTGTGCTGAAAGAAAGAAGTATAAGACTTGGCCACCGACGTTCAATTTTTTTTTCCAAATACAACACGGTGCTTATTTTGCTGGTTTCTTACGATCTTGACGTGCTGGATACCCACGTTGCCACCCAACTCTTTCTGTTGCCATAACAACGTCAGAAATTTGGTCCTTGATGTCCTTTTTAATAAAATCATTTGGGGACTTCAGAGCTTTCAAAGGTGGGACGGTTTCTCAATTTAGGCAGCTCACACCTTTCTCACAAGGAGCCTATTTGTTTCTGTTCCCCTAAAAAAAAAAAAAATCTCCTAATTTGAAAACGATGTGTGTGTTGTCGTGTCCCCATTTGTTGCCCCCCTCCCACCCCTTGTCATTGGGAATAGGCCTGTTGATGTAACCAGCTTTTCTGGGGACTTGGAATAGGATTTTCAAGAAATAGGCAACCTACAACAGCCTGGGGACCACCTCCTAAGGCTCATAAAAAGGAGAGAATTACTGTACATGCAGCCCAGCATCTGAAATAATAGGCAAGTTTTCTCTATCCACCGGGTGCTTGTTAAGACTTTCCAAAATTAAATATACAACTAAAAATTACTTAGGAAGTGTAGTAGTGCTCTATATTCTCTATCTGGTCACTTGGGAGATCCTCATCCCTCCTGCAAGGCGACTGGAGCTCTCTTTGGGAGCTGCCCCTTGGCATGGCTAATATTTTTTTTTCTGCTTTCTCAGATCAGATCAGAATGATTGTAATAAAAAACCTCCAAATCCACCCCTGGCTCTTTACCATTACATAAACTGGGTTCCCAGCACAGACAGAAAAACAGTGGCCCAGAGGATGTGACTATCAAACGCTGAGGCAAGAGTCAAGCTGTCCTCTCTTTGCATAAGCAGTGAAACAGAAGTCATTAGGGTTGGGTGGTTGTGGGTCGGTTTGGTTTTTTTTCCACCTCCTATTTAACATATCTGTGCATTTCAATAAGTTAAGAGAAACAATGCCTGGCTTTCAAAAGTTGCAAATTACTGGGAATACATTGCAAAAATATGGATAGCCCATGTTTAAGAGTATTTATCTTTGGGCTTTACCTTGTGTGATTTTTTTAATCTCTCTTTTTTTTTTTTTTTCTTAAGGAAAAGGAGGGGAAATCATAATCCTCCAGGAAAACAATCCTGGATGGAGAAGAAGAAACTGTACCTTTCTTCTGTGGTACATAGATATGCGAGACACCTCACGAGGAAAAAAAAAAAAAAGGTTCAAGTGTGTGTATATATATATATATATATTTAAAAAGCCAAATATCCATTTATAGCCTTCTCACTCACTGGTCAAAGCTAGGCAAGTTCTCTTGCTCATGTGCGTGGATGCTCTTCAGCCAAATGTAAATATTTCT
>NW_008622520.1:16842-22166 GCF_000691845.1 Merops nubicus | reverse complement strand
GGCCCCTCCGCGCGGCTCGAAGGACCCTCCCGGCTCAGCCCTGCTCCGCGCCGCCGACCGCGGTACCCGGCTTTAGCCGCTAACGGGTGGGATGTGCCTAGCGTAACGGAGCGCAGGAGGGTACCCAGAGGCCACTATAGGGCCGCAGTGGCTGACAGGAGAGAACCTAGCCCTCTCCTGAGAGGCAAAAGAGAGCGTGTAACTTCTGTGAATTTCGGTACTTTACAATGAACAACTTCTTACCACCTCTCCGAGTACGCCTGGCTTCTTTCCTCAGGATTTTTTTTCCCCCTAATTCTTTCCTTTAAATGAAGCTGTCAGTGGAGTCGGTTTCACTTTCAGCTCTGGAAGGTTGCAGAAAGTCTGGTGTTCTGCCTCCAGATGCACATCTTGGTTAGATGCTCCTGTCTCTTTAGGAGTCCTGTACTAAAAAAAAAAAGCATATGCACTAGCACAAATTCAAAGAACAGGCAAACGTGGGAGAAGTCTGGCTGTGCTTATGAAAGTGCTTCTGGGGGAAGTTTTAAAACATCTGGGGCAAGAACTCTAGTTCCCTTCTGCAGGCTGTCAAATTAAAGATTGCTCCTAGCTCAGGCTTGCAGGATGCTTTTAGGTACAGAAACTCTTGCATAAGGATACTGCAGCCTACAAATAGGGCAGCCAAAGACGTCTCTGAAGTTGCTTGATATTGCTGGGATAAGTCAATGATAAAGCTGTGCAGCTGTCACACACTCTGTGGTTTTGCAGTCACACTTACTAATGGTTCAGCATGTTTCAACAGTAACAGTGAATGCTGTGTGAACATAACTGACTGTGGAGGAAATATTTACAGTGAATGGAGAAGGAGGAGAGGATGGGAAGGGAGACCCAGACAACTGAAATACTTGTGGTTTAGGTAGAATGGACTAGTCTCTTGCAGGTGTAATTTCCATATTATGCAGCAACTGGTCTTGTCCAAATTGTAGTATGGACTCATACATTCATGTCTGCACGTCCTTGTTAGTGTACTTTAGAGAAGATATTAAATAGACAGTTTATTCAAAGTTTTGGAAAGCTGTACTGACAGATGCTCTACAGGTTGCTCGTATCCTCCTCATGTCAGACAGTCCTAAAGTTTCCTACTGCAGCTGAGATGTGATGGAGGGCTTCTTAACCTTTACTCCAGCATTAAATGGACTTTCTTTCTTCAAGACCTTTGTGTGAGACAGTTCCAGTAAGAAGAGGTGATGTGGTAGAGCTGTACCTGCTAACAGTTCAATGAAAAAGACTAGTCTTTTAGTACTAAGATCATGTTAAGAATCAGTCTTAGTGTTGGAAAGAAAGCCCCAACGTTTGGATCAACGTTGGGCACAATCCCATTTTGTCTGCACTGGATTTCTAGTGAGCTGTGCATCTGTCAGCACAGAATGGCAAACTTGTATGTATTGAATAGTTGAGGAGTAACATGCAAATTAAGTGATGAAAAATGCTGCCCTGTTATGAGGAGGTCCACACCACCTAAAATGCTACATGCTTGCCATCTGTAAAGCCTCAAACACAAAATTGTGCTGTAGACTTACTGAATGATATGAACTATTACAAATTAGTAGCTAAAGTGAACTGAAAAAAAACCTGTTCCTGACATTGTAGAAGCTTTTTTGAACTTTGTAATTGACTGCTATAATCTAAATCCCTTGGGACTAGTTGGTTTTGCTGCTAAGCAGAATCGAAGGTTTTGTAGCTGGTTTGTAGAGCTTGCAAACCAGGTTTGCAGAGCTTATAGACAATTATGCTACACGACTTTCTGTTGTCGCCTGTTATGATGGTATTATGTTAAAAAGATACTGATGATGACTGTCTTACAGGCTGAGAAGTTGTACCAAACAACATCTCTGAAAGTAAAGCAAGCCAGTCAGTATATTAATCTTACTACTAAACTTGAAAGTAAGCCTTTGAGTGACCAGAACCCTCACTCCCAATCCTGACCTAACCTATTTAACTTAGGAAAAGAAATCACAGTTACTAAAATAAATCTGAATGTGAAAATCTACATTTAGGAAATTCTTAGAAAGAAACTATTTTGACGGGGTCAAAAATGGTTTGGTAGAAAAGAACACACTTCTTTATAAAGCACTGTAGCTTGGAAAGGAGTACTACATGATGACAGCTAACAGTGAATTGAAGAAGTCTAGAAGTTACTTCTTTGTAAATCGCACCCTGGATGGATATAACAACCTGACAATTGAAAGAATGCAAAACTTGTATTATATGGCCTAAACAGTGTATGGCAAAACGATCCATCTTATTCTGTTTTTAAGGTACAGCTAGAACAGGTTATAGTAACAACCCAACCTTACCTCTTTTTACTTGAAGAGCAAAGACTGTTGCAGCAGGTCTTACACTGCTTATCACATTACTGGTTGCTTCCTATTTAAATCTTGCATTCTTGTTGTAGAGCTGCAACCATCGGTTGTAGAACAACTCATCTGCAAAATCCTGAGCTAGCAAAACTTAATACTCTTGTCCAAGATCTAACTCAATGCTTACTTTAATTTGAAAATGAAACATTAAGTTTTATGCTGCCCTAGATTCAGAGTTGAGGGCTGAACCTAGAGTAACTCTGCAAAACTCTACTTTTACTAACTTTAGACAAATTGCAAGCTCACTGACTCCCAACACTTTTAGCTTAAAAATAGTATATTAACGGCCAAAATAAGGCTCCTTAGACCTCTCGGATTGCGTCTTAACATTTAGCATGAGTTATTTAACCTATAAGCAAAGTAGAACTGGTTTCCTCTTGCAACAGGCTTGATTTTGGGTTGGTTTGTTTGTTTTGGTGTTTGGTTTTTTTTTTTTTTACTGCATTTTGCTATTATCAAGTTACTAATAGCAAGTAATAGCTATGCAAGTATAATCTGCTTCATTCAGACATGTAGGTAGACTCAATGTGCAGTTTAAAGGCACATTTTAGAGGTCTCACAGCATGGTTACCTAACAGGACTAGGTTTCTAGTATATGTATCTCAGAATAAAACAGTGGTTCATGCTAATGACCAAGTTCATTTCTTCCAGACCAGTCTTTCGTGACTCTAGCCACAAATGACTCCTATGTGAAAGGAGCACTGGTACTTGGTTCATCCTTGCAACAGTACAGAACAACAAGGAAACTGACTGTACTCATAACTCCTCAGGTCTCAGATCTTATGAGGTAAGGTCACTTGTATACTTTAAACTGCCATAGTGCCTGCTGGTGTGGAGGTTGGAAAACAGAAGTTAAATTCCTTAACAGTAACCTTCTAAAACTCTGGAAGCTTAGCAGCTAAGTGAAGCAGACTTCAGCTTATACTATCTGGAACTGTAAGTTCTTCAAACATGTAACTGGTGGTTTTTTTCTTTCTTCCATATGATGAGTTAATAAGTACTCTGACATTAGAGCACTAAACTGTGACTTGATACTGATACTTCAGCTGGATCTTTGCTCTTTCATAGCCCTCTTTAGAACTGTCCAACAATAAGATATTGCCTGTGAGCATGTAGAGGCTGGAGTAGAGGATTGGCATTTGTCTTGCAGAAGCATTCCTCATTGAAATAATGTAACACAAGCTCTCTGGAAAACTAGCAGACACTACAAATCAAATTTTATCATGAGAGAAGAAAATAAGCAAAACTAAAGTAGCACCAAGTATGTCAAATCAGATGATCAACAGAGGCATTTAATGAGGTCACCAGAGTACAACAAATGAAATTAACAGACAACTGCTTCCTACAGCCTCTCTAGAATAATCTCAGTATGGACAAGAGTGGATGCTTTTTCCACATGTAAGGGAAGGGTAAAAAAAACAATTTCACTTAACAGCTACCTGAACTATAGATGATAGGTCAAGATTCTCTACATGGGAAACTTCTTCTGAAAAGATCTCTCAATTTATAGAGATAGTAGAGAAGTAGCTTCATAATAAATGGAGTGACTCTCCATGGAGTCTCCTGGCAGCTAAAAAACCTTATCAATATAAAGATGTTACATACAGGAACATCCATTCTAGCCTATTAGGTGAGTGTGCTCTTAAGATGAACCATAAATGTGCTTATTTGCCAGTATGAGCCAGCTAGTACTGTGGCCCTCAACCAGCAATACCTACCTACCTAGTGGTGTAACTGGAACTTGCATTTCTCACTCTGTATTCACTAACAAAGTATGCTTTAAGCTCAGAAGCAACTGTCTGTATTGAAGTGTCTGTATAAAGACAGCCCTCCAAAGCAAAGTTCTAAAACTCATTTACAAGCTCTGTGGCTCAAATTCTACTAATAATTGCTGAGCATTCAAGATACACTGTAGAATAGTTCAGCTTCATGGATGCTTCATATTTTAAGCAGCATGAACTCCTTAAACTCTTTTGAACTAATGGTAATGCTTTAATGATGGTAAAGAAAAGGTTGGATATCTGCCATGAAATTTCACTACACTGTCTGAAAGTTTTGTTACTCTTAGGTGAACATGATACTGGGTGTCTACATGTAGCCTGTATCTGGGCATAAATTACAGCAGTTGCTCTATCACCCCAGGACCCTTCCCCAGCAGAGAAGGGGGATGGGGGAAAGGAGAGGAGATTCAGTTTGAAATGAAAATGGATTCAATGAAACAGCAGAACTAATCCAAATGCCAGTATAAAGTAAACAAAGTTATAATCGGCCCAGCAAGCATATGGTGGTTACAATAAATGGGAAGGCAGAGTCAGGAGGAACCCATGCAGGAAACCCTCTGTCATCAGCAAACTTCCCCCTCTATACTGAAGCCTAGGATTCTGTCCCAGTGAAACCAGGACACTGGGACAAAAACTGCTGTACCCACAGCCATGATTAAGTGAGTCTGTAAACTCTGAAGAATGTTTTAGGAACTGGGTCTAGTCAGGTGTGTCTAACATGCAAATCCAGAATGGTGTCATAACTATTGCATAAACTTTTGTTTCAGCTGTTGAAGATTCAGCTACTGTCCTGCTAAAGCTACTCTTAACAGCTTCTGATTTCTTAATTGCCTCTTCAAAGTGAACTGTTAACTTGCCAAAAATCAGTCTGGCTGAAATAAAAGCTGTGTGGAAAGTTTGTACTACATAGCCATGACCTTCTGGACTCAGTAGCAATGCCAACTAAAGCCCCGTTTGTTGAAAATAAATAAATTTTTTTCATAAAATGTGCCTATTACAAGTTAGAATCCTTGAGACAGACAGGTATATCTGGGCATTCCAGCACATGCAGTAAGCTCTTACTGATGGTGTAAGTCCCATGTTATTCCACTTCTCTTTATGGACTCTGTCATGTGGTCTGGTGCCGAAATAACCATAGAACTAA
>NW_008622520.1:0-16811 GCF_000691845.1 Merops nubicus | reverse complement strand
ATCTGGGCTATTCGTTCTTTCCCCAGAAGAGTGCTGGAAAAAGTCTTTGATGAAGTCATATTGGTAAATGTCTTGGATAGTGGGGATTCAGCACACTTGGCATTAATGAAAAGACCTGAGCTGGGTGTCACGCTAACAAAGCTTCACTGCTGGGAACTGACACAGTTTTCAAAATGTGTTTTCATGGATGCAGACACAATGGTAAGTGGTACCTCCTAATGACCTGGTATGGGGGTGGGTGGATTTTTTTTTCCTGTGGGTTGTTTGTTATTTTGGTGGGGAAGAGAGTGGTGTGTGTTTGGTTTGGTTTTTTTTTTTTTTTGTGGTGGTTTGGTTTTGTTGGGTTTTTTTGTTGTTCTTTTTAAGAGGAGAGGTAATAGAGGCCTTTTTGCTATTTGGACTTGTAGCTCTATAAATGTATGTGCTTTTAAAATACAAATTTTTCATAACATAGTCTGTGGGGACTATGTCCATAAAGTCTTGTCTTCTGTAAGACAAGAGCATCAATATGAGAACTTTCTTTTGTGTCTTCAGGTGGATACCAAAATCCATTAAAACATGATAACCTAATTCCTAACCTAAAAACCAGAATTCTTTTTTAACCTCCTTTACAACTAGGTTTTGTCAAATATTGATGAGCTTTTTGAGAGAGAAGAGCTGTCTGCAGCACCAGATCCAGGCTGGCCTGACTGTTTTAATTCTGGAGTTTTTGTTTACCGACCTTCTATTGAAACATACAATCAACTGTTACAGTTTGCCACAGAGAAAGGCAGCTTTGATGGTATGTATTGATTTGTATTTCAGTATAAGTTAGACCAAAACAGTAATAGTGGCTCAGTAACTACATGTGTGTCATGGAGACTCTGTATGACAGAATTCTGGACCCAGTGTAACTACATGAAAATATCCCTCTCACAACAGAGGGTATTATTACAATATGTAGTAAAAGTACTTTTTTCAGACTTTATGAAATAAAAAAGCCTAAGAGTTTGGTCTCCAAACTAGCAGCTCTAAGCATTAACAATGTAGAGTCATGTAACAAATCTTTAAGATGTAGCGAGGACAGCACATGCATTAGCAAGTGAAACTGCAGTATTATGCTTCATGGATTCCTAACACTCAAGGCTTCAATGTTCCATGCCAACTCAAACTGCTGTGGAAATAACAGGACTGATCATAGTTCTTGAGTGCTGCTTCAGAAAAACAACCATTTGAAGATGCAACTATCTTTTCACGTGCTATGTAATAGCTTCCTGTCATTCCTAGAGTGATGACTGTCTTTTTTCCAATATCCAGTGCATATAGCCTTGGCTGCTTCCCACTATAGGTCACTTGGGATAGGCCACTGTGCCAGATTTCAGCTTGAGAAACCAAGTTCTGTTGTCCTGTAAGTCTCCTAAATCTATTACCGTTGCAGTAAACACACGTTGCTCAAAGACTGCAATAGTTAAAGGCTTCTGAATGACTTATCACTATCTCCTGATGTAACTACTATGGTACAAAACAAAGTCTAACTGTGAAAAAGCTACAAAAAAACTACATAAATGAGACCACAAAATAGAACTCTTAATAGAAGGTAATTAGCCAGCCTGTTGACTTACCTTTCAGTACTTTAAAAAGTAAGAATTCTAGGTGTTGCTCCTAGTCTGCAGAATAATCCCTGTTACTGTGTAAACCTCCTAAAGAACATGAGCTACAGTTGGATGCTTAATGCTACCCTGTGAATAAACTCTAGTGAAAATGAGTACTGCAATGTAATGAACAGTCGCTCTGGGACTGCTCTCAAATGTTGGGTGCAAATTGTTCATCAACTATGGCCAAAGCTGTAGCACAGCACTGAATTGCTACATTTTAAAAAAACAAAAACAACCAACAACAACAACCAAAAAACCAACCAACCAAAACCCACCACAAAAACCTGCATCTTTGTACAAACTGACTGAGCAGCTCCAGGAATATCTGAGACTTGGTGATTGTCTCCTCTGAGTTTTGTGCTAGACTGCTAGCAGACCCCACCTTCTAAGTCTAAAACCCCCACCCTTTAAAATAATAGAACTGCTTCCATTACACACTGACTTTAAAGCCACACAATAGTGAAACTTCCTCAATGTCCTAAACATGAAGCAATTGTTGCAGCTCTTAATAGAAAAACTGGTGGGTTAATGGTTTAGGTTCTGAATTTCTGAAACAGTAACTTGTAGTTCAGCTTTAAAATGTATTCAGTTTTTATTAAATGGTAGCATGGAGCCAAGTAATAAGACCACAGAGACTTATACTACCTGCATAAGCTACTGCTGAGCTCCTGAACTTGGTGGGGAAAAAGGATGTATACTTACGTCTTACAACTTTTTGTAAAAGAAACACCTGTGAAGGGTCACTGCCTTTAATAGGACACAGGGATGCAAACTCAACAAGCTACCAAGCTATGCATAATTGAAGTCAAGCTCTAAGCAACCCATCTACAGTAGTAGTAACTAGGCAGTGCAAGACTTTCCAGAGTAGTTAATGTTTATAACAGCAGACAGATGCCTCCTATGGAATGCTTAGTGATTAGAGAAGTTATCTCCAGAAATAATAGTGACGGCTAATTACATCGACAACTACTTTATCTCTTTGGACTTCACTTGTCTAGATAGTGAAGAATATTTCATGCAATAAGTGTAGATACTATCTACAAGTGAGGAGGGAGAGGGGGAAGGTTTGGTTTTAAAGTTATGAGTACTACCAGAATTCTTTAAGAATAAGTTCATAGCAATAACATTATTTCTTCAACAATCCCCTGCCTCATTAGCCTGTGATCTAAAATGGTTGCTTTTACATATAAAGATACAATGCAGCAAGACTGTATCTGTAGGTGTGTAGCAAATGTAACACTGCCTGGTTCTTTTACCTTATGTCTAAGGTCCAGTTCATTCAACAAGGTTACTGAATTCTGAACTATGACAGCTAAATGCCACTTTCAGTGGCTGCTTTGCCACACATGCATGCAATCTGGAGGGAAAAAAAAATGAGTATGTAAAACAATAAGTGAAAATCCTGTAGAACAATTTAAATCATTGTTGCTGTGCCTACCTTTTCTGAGAGGGCAACACAGACTGTCTTTTCTCTTAGATGATCTTACTGTTAACATACATATTCTTGACACAGCATTAAGTTAGAAGTGAAAAATTATACATAGCTGATTTCATAACAGAGTCAAAGAAGGGGACTTGTGTGGCTTGACTCTGTTATTGTGTGATGGGCACAACTTCTAAAAAAAGTGCTTTCCTTCGTTCATGGGTTGAGAGACAAGTCAGAGGTTTGAAGTTACTGGACTCTGTCTCTAAGCAGTTCCTCGCTCTGCGCTCTGCACATATGCTGACAGCTGTAACAGGATACTTAGAATTTATATTTGTCAGTGTACTGTCTGTACATCTAAGTTTATGCCCAGTGTCTAGATTATTAAATTGCAAAAAACAAATTCTACTCAAACAGCAGTGAGGGTGGAAACCTTAGTGCTGCCCTAAATCTAATCATAGGCCAATAGAAAAATCCCTTTCCTAGCCCAACAGAGACTGAGTGCTTTAGAAAATTAAATATTAACATAAACCATTGTCTCTTTTCTAACTATGCTATCCATTTACTTACTCTTTAGCAATGCTACTTGTGAATGCAGTTACAGGTGCAAGGAAGAGAGCAAATGAAAGTTAAGGCACTCCATTCAATCTCCTTCATAAGAATAACTATTAGTACTTTAAATATATTCACTGCAATGATAAATTAATAGATACAAATTAAGTACTTTTTACTTCTCAGTAGCTGCTTAGAAGCTAGTCTGCTTTGGGCCAGAGACTCTTTCTTTATTGTTGGTTTGCGTTTTGTTGTTTTTTTGGTTTTTTTCTTTTTTTTTTAAGCTACTCTACTACTGACATGCCAAATGACTTCAGACTCATTTGACCTCGTTACAACCTCTGCTTGCAAACTAGGAGGTGACCTCTCCCAACACAGTAGGTCTGGCCATAACTTAGATGGTTACCCTAGCTTAGGGGTCAGTCATCATCTTTTTAGTACCAACCTAGGAATGCCTATTGCCTGTTAAGGGATTTGATGAAGCTTTACTGGAGTTGTCACCACGACTGAATGTGCTTTTCTCATCAGATCACAACACAGGTAGATGCATCTGTTAGACTGCAGCTCTAACAGATGACTGATACCCTAACTGTGGTGTCGAGATGTTGGCCATGCATCTATAAGCATAAGTAATAAAACTAATTGTTGACACTTGATCATCTGAGCTACAGCCTTCCTGAAGCTGAACAGTACTCACTTGTCAAGTCTTGGTTTTTTTCCCCCTTTTACAGCTTGAACTTAAGCTGTAAAAGAAACTGAATGGCAGTTTGTCAGCAGCTTACGATCTTTTAGCGAAAGGAGCCACACATATACTACCTTTTTAATTCTGTCCATTTCTTGATTTTCAGAGGCTGCAAGGTTTATAGGCTTGTTCACAACTAGAACGCTAGTGCTCTGTGCTAAACTACTGGACATGACAACTGCATTACCAGCTCTTAATTAGTGAAGTGACTGAAAAAGATCTTAGCACAGCTATGTGATGCCTGTAGCCTATTAATGGTTTCTCTTTCAGGTGCAGATCAGGGGTTGCTAAACACCTTCTTCAGCAGCTGGGCAACAACAGACATGAGTAAACATCTACCATTTATTTACAATCTGAGCAGCACTTCTGTATATTCCTACCTTCCAGCATTTAAAGCGTAAGTTCAAACCTCTAAGAAGACTTTCAGAGCTTATATAAATTTTTTTTGTAACAGAATGAACAGGCAGAATGTGAACTTACACATTTTTTTCTAAAGGACGACCATTACTGTTACTAAAAGAAGGTAGTTTCCTCTCTTTAAAAAAGAGTTGAATCAATAATACTTAAATGAATCATCTTATGATAAATGCGAAGAGAAAGCTGTATCTGTAGCTTAAACCACTCATCTCTGGTGGTAATACTAAAGGTGATTTAGAGTAAGCACATTTGACAGGTCTATTGCAAAATGAAGAACTACTCCTCCAGTATGGGATTCTATTACAGCTCTAAACAAAGGCTACTGCTCTTGAATCAGCTTGAACTGAACTTCAGCGTGTCACTGGTGATATTGTTCCCACCTAGCTAACTTGCCCTTTCCTCACTCAAATTACTTTGAGTATTTAACAACCAGTAGTTACAGTTCATCTAGTCAACCTATACTGTTCAAATAAACATGGTGAACAGAGACCTGTATAAAGCTAGAATTCTCTCCCAACAGTATTTCTAGATCTCACAACAGTTCCTTCAGTAGTAGCAAGATGGAGCAAGGACTACAGTCAACCACCATACCACTGCACGTTTCCTGTGTAAGGAAACTGTATCCTCTCTAGCTAACAGTATTACATTTGGCCTGTGAGAAAACCACCTGTCAGTGGCAGGGTTACTCAAAGCGTTACAATAAACAGAGGAGGAAGGAGTGAAGCATGGGAAGCTGAAATGTTACACAAACTCTTACTAAGAGCTGCCAAGGGGGAGGGGAAGTACCAATTGCATAAAAACAATCTGATCTCTGAATGACATCAGGTTACTAGAGTCTAACACAGCAGCTAGCATAAGCAGGGCTGTTGCTGGCTCAATATCCAACTATGTCTTGTGATCAGAATACCATTTGAAATTCTGTCACGCTAAAAGTGGAACACTTATTTAAAGACATAAATGCAAGACTAAGAATGACGAAGTTGGATAGCATTTGGTAAGCTAACTAGCATCTATTGTAAAGTCTGTGCTCTCTCCACGGCTGGCTGGTTCTTAGTCACATGATTACAAATGACCTTGTTGCCACAAAAGACTAATTGGATCCGGGGGTGCCTGACAAAAATTCCATTTAACTGACTGAATCGATTGCCTAACTGAATTCTGCAGACCTTCAAAAATAGAATGCTAGAAGTACAGCCCCCTTAAGTAGAAAGCCTTGCTTAATAGGTGGAACAATTTTCCTTGGTTAGATCAGCAGCTACACTCCTGATAAACAGCAGTTGGAATAAAGTGAAATTTAAACCTACTGACATCAATAGCTAAGTTTTTTGCAGCTTTGTACAGCGAGACTACATTTCACAGCAGCCTCAGTAATCCTTTTTCCAAAGGAAAATGCCAATTCATGACAAATGCTCTCTAACTTCAAAACATTGGTGAAGGACTTTTCTGGGAAATGCGGAAAGACAGATTAGTTGCTGAGGCCAGTGTGGACATAAAGCTTCCTAACAGTTGAGCTTAAATGTTAAAAGAAAGTACTGCAGATCTAGAAAGTATCTAGAAAGCAGATACTGAAATCATTGTACAAGCCTGGCATCTGTCAACCGTTATACAGGTCTTAAGTGGACAGAATACTAAGAATACACTTCTCCATTTGCAGTAAGTGTAACGTAACACTTCTCAGGCATTCTCTAGCATAAGTAGCCCTGATTTTTAAACGACAACTTTCCTCAGAATAAAAGCAGCCTAAAGTGAAGAAAACTCAGGCTGTTAACTAGTCACTGGCTGTGACAACCAGCAGAACTAAGGTAATCCTCTTATACCAAATCTTGGCATACAGAGTTTAAAGCTAAAGCTCAGCAACTTACCTCTTGAAGACAGGTTTTGGTGGTGTTTTTCTTTTTATTCTGGCAATTAGTGAAGATATCTGACCTTGTTTCACACATGTATATGTTTTCATTCTGCAGTAAGATCAGTTGTGTTCAAAACATTGCACATCAATACTGAAATACTGTCAAGAACCTTATAATAGTATAAAAACCACCACCCAATGCATACTGCCTTGTTGAGTATTTAAGTTTTTGAAACACATCATATGTTGTAAAACTCCTTAAACACCTGAGTTCTTGTCAAAATGATCAGAATGTGCTTAATGTTAGACAAATGAGTTTGGCATTATTATCCATTTTAATAGTATTATGTTGAGAAGAAATCCTAACATGTTAAACTAATTCAATTAGGTGAGGCACCTGCTTTAAATAGAGACTGGTATTGGTTGTTCATAAAACTGACTCAAGCTGAACTGTAGTTCTGGAACCACACAAGAATGCCATCTCTTTTGAAGTAAAAGGGGTGCATTTCATCTCTTGATACTGAAGAACATAACTGGTAACATATGGGACAAAGCTGTATTGAAAACGGAGTCAAATTAAAAATAAACACACCAAAAAAAATCCCACCACAAACCCACCCATAGCTAAACTAATGTTATTTAGAAAATAACAGTTGGTTGTCCAGCAAGAGCCTGCTACACCAACATCAGAATTTCTGTGAAATGTCTGGGTTATACAGGGCGATTATTTTGCATGGACACAGTCTTCCTGCAGCAGGGCCTTCCAATGACTCTTTTCTATAAGGCTCTAAACTGAAAGGGTAACTCTTAACACTGACCCTTCTCTCCCTAATGCTTGACTATCAGGATCATTTGCTTTGGAGTAGAATCTTTTTCACTTTTAAAACCAGTTTTGATTGCAACGGCTGCTTGAGACTGCTCTCTCCTGAGCTATGGACAACACTCTACCTAAAGACTTGAGTTGGCTGTAAGTACTTCAGTAGCCCAGACCACTAGGTTTTGGTTGTATTCTGACTAGAGTAATATAGAATTCAATTTGCATTTTTTTTCTGTTGTATAGCGATGCTTTCAGTTGCAGTAGGCATTGGCAATCTGATCATTTAGTGTTTGGCCTCCTAAATAGATTCATATTTTTGTTTTCTGGACACCTACAGAAACTGCAGGTTAAAAAAAAAAAATTGTCTGCCAGTCAAAACTCTTGTATTCTAGACACCTGCAGAAACTGTAGGTCCTAACATTTTCTGTCCAACAGGTTTGGTGCAAATACTAAAGTGGTGCATTTCCTGGGAAGCACAAAGCCATGGAACTATACATATGACTCCAGAACAAAAAGCATAAAAGGCAACATAGACGACCCTAAAATAGTTCACCCAGAATTCCTCAACATGTGGTGGGATACCTATACAGCTGATGTTTTACCATTACTAGAACAGCATGGAATTGTTAAAGAAGCTACTACAGGTGTAAACATGGTATGTGATTTAATATGCTTGTACAAACTACCTAAGTATGGATGACAGGTTCTTCACCATTCTGTTGATTTTCCTCCTCTCTTATCTCAAAGCATGGATGTGGTTTAGTTTGTGGGATGAAGGTTTTTTTGGTTTTGTTCTTTCAAGCTTGGAATAAATAATTCTACAGAAGAGAAGCATGCTACAGTGGTCTTGAATGTAGCTGTCTGCTTGCCTAAAACAAACTATATAAGTAGCTAATGATGCACCAGAAATTACACTGTAGTAAGTATATTTAATATATGCAGAAAAGGGCCCTAACTCTTAATGTGTTACAGCTAATAAGGTTCTCAAGCAGAAGAGAACCCCAATTCAGCATGCAATATGTACATACAGATCTTGCGTGGTGAAACACATCTAGGTAAGCTTAGGATAACTATAGAGAATGACTACTTAATGTAGATTGGCAGTGATGAATCCTAACATTTATCAAAGCCAAAGCAATGCTTCTAACTCTGGTTCTCATTCAGAGTTTCGTAGTTTACATCTGATTGCAGACTTGATAGTCTTAGCTTAGTACATGGGCCAGTTTAAGTTCTCAACCTTTCTAAGACCAAAGTTACTGATCTCATAAAATGTGCTTTCTCTTGTTAATCTTGCATCTTTCTAACAAACTATTTGCAGCTATCGGGCTTGGTCTATACTCTGGCTTTCTCTTGTGGCTTCTGTAGAGAGGTATGAAGAACTTAAACTTTACTCCCCTCTCCCACCCATCCTCCTGCTCCCTGCTAACTGCTTTGTTACTTTGCTAGGAAAGCTGCACAGTCCCTGCCCATTGGCCATGCTTGCTGCTGCACAAGAGAAAATTTACTTTGTTGACCCATTCTATGGCCTGTTGCTCTCTTTAGCTATGCAAAGTATTTCTATATTTTCACTCTGCCTTTCCTTTTAGGCAGAGGTTACAGAGGCAGTGTCCCACATATCAGTATCAGCACCATCACCAGTATTACCAACTGTATCTTCAGAAGAACGCAAGGAACGGTGGGAACAGGGCCAAGCTGACTATATGGGAGTGGATTCCTTTGACAACATCAAGAAGAAACTTGATACCTACCTTCAGTAGAAATGCCCATCTCAGTGGTGATGCAAGGACTTGTTCCAGAACTAACAGCTAGAAAGGTGTAGATGGTGGTCAGTTACACTTGCTAGTAGCTTGATGAAAAACTTCTTGGCTGAAGGCCTCTGCAGTGCTACAGATGAAGACAGAGCAAAAGCTAGGAAGCAGAATTCCTTGGGCCACCTATAACTGGCCAATTACCAGTTCTCCCTACTAGATAAAACCAGGTATTTTCAGCTTAAATTTTCTCCTGTTGTGATCAATTGGCTCAATATATTCCTTGAAAATGGGTTTGTTACCTCACCTCATTAAGGTGATTAGCACTGATTGCTTGCTGTTTTAGATGTAAAATCTAATTCATGGGATTGCTCATACACTAGTGGTAGCCATTCTGCTTTACCATAAATGTATTAATGACACTGGGATACATACAAATGTAATAGTCACAGCACTGCTTTGCTCTTCCAGTCACAATTGCACTGAAGTTTTGACCAGGTTCTTACGCACAGTGCCTACAGCATGGCAGAATGCATTTTTCAGTTCTGTATACTATGGGACTAGTAAACTGAGTTTTAATCTGTTACTTGCGATGTTGCACTTGATACAAAAATAAAAAGTTGTCATGCATTTCTGGCTTCCCTAAACTCTCGAGCAATTAAAGAAAAAGGGAGCTCTGAAGCAGTCTGTCTAAAATATTCAACAGGTATAATTCAAGCTTGGCTAATGCTGCTCTAGCTGTCATTAGCAAGTGTCCAGCTTTTAGTTCTGTAATTATTTACACATTACATAGTCATTTGTCAGGGAGCTGTTTAGGGCCATTCCCCTTATTAGCATGCCTTATGTATAGGACAGGGCAGTGGAGAAAGTGCCTGCTTGAAGCTACTCACATAAGCAACATGGAGCTTGGGAAGAGGGAATCTTTCATTTGGTGACTGAAGAAAGATCATCCCTAACGTAAACCCTAAACAGTGTGAGCTTGCTTTTGAACACGATGGTGATTCTACTTTGGCAAAGAATGACTAAATAGCTGCTTAAGTAACTGTACCTACCCTGATGAGGAGACCTAAACTTTCCATGTGTGCAGAGAGTAAAACAAAGTGCTTTTTTGCCACACTTGGGCTACATTCTGCATTCTTAAGACACATAGAAAAGCAGTAAAAATACCACAAAAACAAAAGCATGCTGAAGACAGACAGATTGGCTGTTATCTGTACTAACTTTCAGATCCATCCTTTAGCGAAAGTAGTGTTCTTTGACAGCTATACTCTGTACTAGTCCGGAAACATTATTTCTTAATAAAGGATAATTTTGGCAGGAAGCTACTGAGGGTGCTAACCTCTTAGCCTAGAGATGAACTATCAAGAAGCTCTCACCATTTGCTGGTAAAGCAGAAGACATAATCTGGGTATGAGAGTTAGCTTGTTTTAGCTACCTAATTGGTCTAAGATTTCTTGGTCATCACTGAGCAAAACTGCTGAAGATGAGGCCCAAACCAAAGTAACTTGTAGCTATTTAAAAGTGCATAGCATCTGAACTCCTAGTTGTAACTAGGCCTTTCCTGTGTGAATTTTTCTTTTGCTGTGTTGGATTGTTTTTAAACAGGTACCTTTGAAGTTGTGTGAAAGCAGGAGGGGTTACTAGTTACAGTCGCTAGTTATGAAAGTAAACTTTATCCAACAAGTATAAACATTGTCAGTCTGCATGCTCACAAAATATGGAAAACTATAAACCACTATTTTGAAGACAGCTAAACAGACTAGGTTTCTTTTCCCTTGCCTGTATTTATGCTAGAGAATAGACATATTACTTCTTTTTAAGCTTAGTTGGAGAGAATTTTAAAGTGTAAGAGCATTAGACTATTTCAACATGAAAATTTGGCTTAGCATATAAGTTTTGTTACATTAATACAAGATAAGGAGAGATGCTCAGTAAGATGAAAACCTGCATGTTTTGGATTAACAAATCATTAGTAAAGAAAGAAAACTTATATAAAACCATTCTGTCCTAGCCTCTGTGACTCATGCTGAGGGGACAAGTGTTTACCCACAGCCTCAGGAAAGCAAAAGATGTGACATCTATACTGAACTCCATGCAGCTTATTTTCAATAAAACGACCTTTATGTCATTATCTACCACTATTTCCCTTCCTAATTATGTCAGGCAGCATTTGCAAAAAAAAAAAAAAAAAAGGTCTATTTTTATCCCTTGTAATAGTATTGCTTGATAAACCCAAAAAAATTTCTGCTCTCAACTGTAGATACTCAAAGCAGTAACTGAATTAAAGCATTATGCTCAAAGCATCATCATTCAAAAGAATTTTAGCCCTGCATGGATTGCAACTCAAGCACTGGAAACTCCGTTTGCATTTTAAAAGCATATAATCTAAGGCGTTCTTAGACAGAGACAACTTAAAGCAACTCTTAAAAGTTTAGAAGCTTTTTTAATGTCTTTTTATGCAGGGCGTAAAAAAAGCCCAGAGTGATAAGACTACTAACTCAGTCTTTGGAATTAAAAATGTTATCTTCATAATTCCAAAAGCGCATTTCTAGAACATGCCACAGAACATGCTGTTAAAACTCTAAGAAAGAGAATACAAATAACAAAAGACTACTTAAAGATCATGAAAAGCAAAAGAACTCCAAACAACCAGAACACCACCATTTTTCAGCCACCTGCGTAAGTGAACAGCTCCATTAAATTGGACAGGACATTTCTGCTTTCAGCTTCCACCTTTAACTGGTCTCTCAGATACATTAATGGCTTTCTCAGGAGACCTTAACTAGCCTTACAAGCTTAATGCTAACTCCAGTAAGTTTTTCTTTAGCTTTGAAACATGGAAACCATCAGCTAGTGAAGGAAAAATGATACTAATAATTCTTCTCGTAATTGTAACTGTGCTACTCTGCAAAATGTCAACATACCTTAACACAAAGTAAAGATGTAGCTTGACTAGCTACTGAAGTGGGTCTCTTCGTCATGAAATTTTAACTTGGAAAATGGAAAGAATGACACAGTCAAATCTCTCATTCCTAATCAGGAAGTTTCTCGAGCATCTCTCTAAACATTGGAATCTGACACAAAAACCCAAAGAAAGTTTAACTTGCATATACTCTATGCAATAAAAAAAAAAAAAAATTGAATCAGGTGTAGCAGCTCTGTTTTCTTGTTCTTTTGTCAGCTTTCCAGTGACAACCATTTACTGGGGTTCATACTGTCTTCCATCATTTATGTCTTAATTCTTTCTCTAACAGACTTAAAACACACTTTTCTCCATAATTAAGATGCTGGCTCCCCCAAAACTGCATCAGCTTGTTAGTTTATATATTTTGAGTTCCCTTCTCACTCCTTCCATTAGCTCACTGTTTCTCCAAATATCAGACATTTTTCCCTTTGTTTCTCAGTCCTTTTCCATCTCCTCTGTTTGCAATTCATTTTATAATCAGCTGGCTGGTATTATAAGAAAAGGTGAAAAGCATTAGAGGCAAATCAGATTCCATTTCTCTGCTGCCAAATGCACTTCCTGAATCTAAACACATAATCTAACCAAGACCTAAAAATCACAATCTGCCTCCAATTTGAAGTTTGAACTTCACAGGGAAGGCAGCACAGTGTTAAGAAAACACAGAAGACCATAATCAAATGGAAAGAGACAGCATAAACAGACAAGAATATCCAACCAATATTAAACTGAGATACTTCTGTGTTATTTATTACTTACAGGTACACGATCATGACCAAATTCTTCCTCTGTAAATTAAGGCACATGCAGATAAGCATTCCATTAAGATGTATCTATGGGACTGGAAAAGCACTTAGCAGTGCAAGAAAACTGTTAGAAAGCTGTCAGCTTTTAAAATAATTTGTTTTGCTTATTCTGCAAGGGCTGGTTCATTGATGAGTGGGTCATATTCCACTGTGCATATAGTGTATACAGAAATGACTGGAAAGCGTGTTATCAATACAAGCCTGTGATTCTAGTCTTATCAGAATCATAAAACATTTACCTTTACAAAAATCAGTGGAATTCTGTTTAAGGGAAGTAAAACATTAAAAGAAAATGTTTTACAAATCTAAGTACTTCCTCTGTTAATTTTTACTAGCTCCTGGGAAGTAATCAACTCACTGCTACACCTGTGTATTATTTGAAAATAGTAAAAAAAAAAATTCTAAAACTTTGAATTAAATACAATCTTTAAAGATCTGTAAAAGCAAGAATTCCTTATAAAGTGATCACAGATCACCTATTCTAAAACAAAACAATCCACATGATCTGTTTGGTTATCAGGAAACACTGAGCTTGAAACATGAAGCTAATTAATTTCTTCAGAGTTTTGTCTGCAGAAAAAAAAAAAATGCACATTTACCTTTTGTTACCCTTTCAACTCTAAAGAGAGACTAAATTCTTACAAGTGAAAATACATGAATACGCATTTCTGTTTTAAAGGAATTTTGATATATTCTTAAGCATTGTACATAAGCAACATTTTGAAGAAATGAATACTGGAAAAATTTCAGAACAAGTTTGTGTTCTTCTAAATTAATATTTAGGAACAAATTAGTTTTTATAGTTTATTTGAAGCACTTATGTTTTGACCACAAAGACAGCAAAAAACCTAGAAGTATTAACTAAAATATTACATATATTACTCAAATACCACAGTTTCAATCTATAAATCAATTACAGCCTTAATTTCATTAATTTTTGTTTGGTTTATGTCACTTGCTGAAGGCTTTTTGGTGGCAAAGGCTCCTGCTGCAAGTTCCCTTTTCTTGTTCTGAATTTTCAGCATGTTTTCTTCTACTGAATCCTTCACAATGAACTGAAATACAAGGAAAACCGCACTGAAATGAAGATTTTCTTTTTTTTTAATTAAAAGTTTCAAATGAGAAATTCAGGTACTTTGGAAAATAAATTTAAAAGCTGAGTAGCCTATAGAAGTTATTTCATTATTATTTTGTAAAGAAAACACAAGGGGGAAGGCTTATAAAGCAGCTGGAGGAAAAGGCTTGGCATTTTAGTTTTGTTGCCTTTTTTTATATTTTTAAACACTTACTCGAAGAATATTTCTCTCTTCTTTGCTACTTAGATTAGAAAAGAAGCTGCCTTTCATTTCCCACATAATTTTGTGACTGGATATTAATAAAGACTGACCAGCTGTTCTGCAGCTAAGCAAGCTGCTACAAAAAAGGCAAAAGCATTCTACATACCTTCAAGACAATAAACTGTAATAGCCAGGGTAGGCAACAGCAATACTACCCCATCTTAGTCACCCTAAATAGTTCAACAGGGACATGAATTTCTAAAATTATTATTTCACATTATTTTAGTTTAATAAAATCCTACAATCCATAGCCAACACTTCAAAAATCACACCACAGCTTAAGTTTACTGGTGACGCGTAAGATGTCATGGTTCTTTTAAAAATACAGTACAACTTTTTTGAAAACTATTTATTTATTCATAACTAGAAAACTATTCAAACAGATTGTCTCACAACTCACCTTAGTAATAACAACATCATGCTTCTGACCCAGCCTGTGACACCTGTCAAAGCACTGGTCTTCTGCAGCAGGATTCCAAGCCTATCAGAAATGAACAAGTTAAATAACCTCTCTTCAAAATACATTGTAAGGTGCACATGGAATCACAAAGAAGTTATTGTAGCATCACATCTTGAACAAATATTGTTTGCAGATTAATTACTTCCAACGTAATGTCCCACTCCTTAAGTATCCTGCTATATAGAAAGCTTTGAGAACTTCTGGTTTTATAATCATAACAAGCAGAAACTTCAGGTTCAAAAAATTGTTGGGAGTCGAGGAGACATCAACCTCATGATTACTTTAATTCTGAAATAAACACTGCATATATTAACTGCTTCAGTACCCTTCCTGATAATACTTCCTGATAGCAAAATCTAAACCAGATGAACACAGGCAGTTCTTTATCAGTAGAGTGTCTCCTGACTATTAAGAAAGCCCATGTATACTTCCATTACTATAAGCAATAATCACCCTTAGAAAAACAAGAAACTTGCTGAACATAAAATGATAATGCAGCTGTTCCTGCTTATGTTTAGGATGCAAAACTAAATATAAGGATTGTGAAATGCCAAGTCTGTGCTGTGCATTTTTCTAGCACATTTTTCCTGTCTAAAGGTACAGTACTACTAGTTCTAAGAGAATATGTATTTAAGTCTACCTAAAATGTAATAATGTTCTGTGATAAGCACGTCTTGTGCAATAGGCTCACCTTGCTATGTCACCCACATACTGAAAGTTATCTAGGAACCCTTCTTAATGACTCTTCTATAGAAGCAAGACAAAAACAGCACTAGGCTAGCACAAAAAAAAATAAATTTAGATTGCAAGAACCTCTGATGCCTAAACACATTTATGACATCAATTTGCAAGACAAAAGCCAAACAAATTTTATTTCTCTGATGTAAGAAAGAGAGCAGAACTGCCACAGATTACATGTCTGTCACTGCAATATGAGCATACCTGGGAAGCTATGTATGGCAAACCATTCTAATACTGTCTGACTACTAACAAGATGATGTCTTGAAGACAGACTCAGGCTTTTAATGTCCCTTCCAATCCAAACCACTCTGATTCTATGCACAAGCATGTTCCATTCTGTCCTTGCTGTAGTTGAGGAGGACCAAAAAGTGTATTACTCTCATTCTTCTTCTCTCATCAGTCCAGGAAAGGAAAACTGAATTGCAGTACCTCTATGCCTTTCTGTATTATCTCATACAAAGGATACTGTAATTTACATAGGAAAATATGAAAAAAATTGACCCTCAGAGAACCATCCACATACTTGTGATGCTCTCTCATTAAAGGTTTGTATTTATTCCCAGAGGTGAGATTTCAGCAGATACTACAGTATTTAAGCAGACAATTAAGAGAAAAAAAGAAAAGGGGTGAGGGGAAGAAAGTAGTCTAAGTTTGGATAAGAGTTCCTCCCTTGCACTGTGGTGTAACACCCCTTAAAGAAAGAATATAGACCTCTAAGCTACAGTTCTACAACAAATCTAGAGAATCTGAGTAGAAAAAATTGGTTACTCTGCTGGCTCCAGAAGTATTTCTGCTTCTTCAATCCTATTATTGCTGCTAATTCACTTCAAGGCATGCTAATACATGACCAAATCTCATTCAGCACTGACCGTTCAAAAGTGAGATCATAAAAGATAAAGATCATATGTTCTCACAGCCCCTTCATCAAGTACAAGGAGTCAACCCCTGCCACTTGGGATGGCTACCATCACAGCATGGTTACCAGCAAGACAAGAAGTGGTTCATGGTGTATAAAGGCTGTGATTATATTTGGTTCTCGTTTGTGAGGTATTAAATAAATACTGTAGATAACTCAGTGCTAATAATGCTTAGCTTATTTTCTTAAAACTGCTTTGCCACAGGACAGTGTATATAGCTCATTAATTATCTCCACAGAAAACTAGAAGTCTCTTGGACTTTCCCCAAGTTCTCCTATTCTGAGAATTGTTAAAAAAAAAAAAAAATAGCCAGTGAGACTACATGGTGGTGTAGGTCCCTTCCAGCTGAACTACTTAAAGCAACCCATACAGAAACAATACTTGTGAATCACAGAATGTTAGGGGTTGG
>NW_008622519.1:4246-8944 GCF_000691845.1 Merops nubicus | reverse complement strand
GCCCTGGTGCCCTGTTGGACAGGCTGCAGCTGGGAGTGCTCCGGCCCAGGCCTGGTTAGAGCCTGCTGGAGAAGACAAGGAGCAGTGTGGTGCTGAACTCGCTGCCTTCAGCTTCTCCGCTGTGCGCCGGCTGCACGAGCACTGAAATCACCTCGGCTGACATTTCCTTTGCTGTTCAAGGATCCAGCTGGCAGGAATGAAGATAGTGCGGACCCCCCCTGCCCTGGGACGCTACCGAGCCATGGAGCACGGGGAGAGGGAGAGCCAGGGGCCCTGGAGGAGGTGAGGGGCTGCTGGGGCTGTGGGGCAGGCTGGCTGCTGCCACCACCTGCCTCCCAGCAGGCACAGAGTATTCCTAATGCTGCTCCTCCTTGCTCTGCCCTACCGTGGCTGCCTGAGGAGGGCTCCCAGTTAGTCTGGGCTGAGTCACTCTACACTTGAACGGCTGCTTCCAGCTTCCTGCTGCTAAGGGCATGGGCTAGCTCGGAACCTGACACCTGGCAGGTGGCACCATCAAGCTATTCAGGGAATAAAATCCTAAAAGCACTGCCTGCTTTCTAAAGTTCAGTTTGAAGAGGCATTTTTACAATTTCCCTGAAACAAGAATCAATTCAGCCTCTGTGGATTTACAGCATGCCATTAAAATAGTGGAAGGTGGCATTCTACTTTGAAGACACAAGGAAGGTGCTATGAGACTCTAGCAGAGACCTGTCTTCATGTTAAAGAGCTGGAGGAGGGTGTTGGGTCGAGTGTGGTGGAGGCTGCTCATACCAACAGAGCAGACTTACCTGTCAGCTCAAAATTCAAGTTCCCCTAACAAGCTCCCCACAGCAGCCCGTGCACACCCCTGCTGCCAGCCTGCCACACTCCCAGGGGCCTCCAGGCTGTGCCAGTCCCCTGGGTCTGTTCAGACTGCAGTTACTGCTTCAGTGGCCCCCCTGTCTGCCTGGCCTCCAGTCCAGCCTGTCCCTTTGCTTAGAATACTCAGTGTGAACTTTCTGTAGTATGAGAGAAGAGTTTTCTTGGCTCTTTTCTGCTAGCAGATGAAAGCTGCCAAGGCCTTGCCCCCCCTGGAAACCTGTTTCTCCTGCAGCCCCAGCTGCAAACATCACCCTTGTTCTTCTCACTAACTGCAGGTTCTCTTCATTCTCCAGGCCTGCCTCCCGACACGACACCAGGCAAACGTGGAAAGATGATGGGATGAATTCATTAGAGTTCAAGCTGCTCTCCAGGACAGAGCATCCTCTCTACACCAACCTCACCGTGGACATTGGATACGTTCCCCTGTTTCCTTAGGCACAGGGAGGCAGCAGCAGCTTGGGCTCTGCATGGCAGCACCTCTCTGGGCACCACCTGCACCTCCCTGGGGGGTCTGCACCCCTGGGCACCAGTCCTTTTCTCTCCCATGGGTTTTGCTTTTCTTCCACTTAAGATTGGAAGGAAAGGCTTCAGGAATGACAGCTAGTAACAGGCTGTGGCTTACAGTAAGAATTGTCCACCCACTGTAGAGCATAACGACGGAGCCAGACCCCCTCCCAGGCAGCACGCTGCCACAGGCCTCCTGGAACCTTGGGTCCAGGGCTGGCTGGCTCTGTCCTGCTTCCTACTTCTGTCAGACAGGCCCCTGAGGTGCTGAAGCCAGTTACAGTTCTGTAAATACCTTTTGTGAATTTCAATAAATAAATTGAGTTATGTGTTTGCATTAAGATGAGATTCTACAGTATTCAATGTGTAATAATGGAGAAAGTGACCCAAAAGGAGGCAAAACCACAGCTCAAGTCCTGGGTTTGGGGTTTTTTTTTGCCCAATCCATTACTGTCTAAGTGTTTTTATTGCAGCTCTAAGTAATCTGGGCTGAACGGGCCCTGCCAGTGTGACCTAGCCTGACCTCCTGCTCAGAGCAGGGAAATGAATCTCCTATTTCAGCTGCTGCCCAAACATTCATTACCTCTGGAGGCTGGTCTGCCTTCAAATGAAATACTTCTGAGAAATAAAACACTAGAGGAAAAACTAAGTCAAACATGTCAAGAGTGGAGCTGTGACCCTGGCAGGCATGCAGTTGTGCTTCCCCGACTGGGGCTCTGCCCAAGCCCTGTCCCTTCTGCCCCCTTCCTGCACGCAGCCAGTCGGCAGCACTGCCCCTTGTTCTGCAGGCACCACAGAGGCATTTTTGCCTGTCACCTGTAGACACTGAAATTTCCTGGTCACTGAAGAGCTGTATCTGTCCACCAACACCTGAGAACTTACACAAAGCTTCGGTCTCTGTGCCAATCAACTAGAGAACCACTCTTTGATGTTACAGTAAGCAGAAGCTGCTTCTTGTCCTGTTCACCTGCTGTCCCACAGGACTCCCCCAAGGGTGGTGTCACCTACCTGCACGGGCCATCTAAGGAGCAGGGGGCAGGGCAGGTAGGTGTAACACAGCAAGGAAAGGCTCTAATCAAGACTGTAGCAGAAATTCTGTAGCATAATGGGACTGTTACTCATCCATGGACCTCCACCTGTCTCCTAAGATGAGACTCACACTAATGGTGGCCTGAGCAGGTACCCAGACGTGCTCCCTGTGGTCCAGAGCACTCAGAGCTGTGGGCAGGGAGGTCTCTCCATGATGGAGCTGGCCACTGCACCTCCTCCAGGCCCCTGCAGACCCACACAGCCTGCAGCCCACTGCAGCAGGGCCCCGCGGCCTGAGCCGAGCTCCTGAAGGACAAGGGAGGGCCTCTGAATGTAATGGAGTCTTTATTGAGAGACTGAACATCTCCTTACCCATTACCCTTCCTGCACGCCAGCAGATTTTCTGCAGGCTGGAAGAAATTTGCTTTTCTCAGCAAGTTTGTAAATGGTGAAGAATTCTTGTGCTTTTAAGAAGAGAAGCCTGGCCTGTTCCTGTTGAGGTCCCAGCAGTGTGAGGCAGCCTTCCCCTACAACAAGTAAGTACTTCAGGAAAAGCTGCAAGAACAATTTTTCCTTGCAGACCCTTAGTTGAAGGCCTTTCACTGGAGCAGCCCAAAGGACACTTGTGGAGACGTCCCAGCAGAGAGTGCCCAGAACACAAGGACCTGTCCCTCTGGTCAGTCTGTATCTCCAGTCCTCACGGGAGGAAGTTCTGAACCCATCAGTTAGATGCTGTGAAGAAACTCCCTCCTGTGCCACTGAAGTGCTCTCAGGCAGAGTGCAGGAGTCTCCTGCCCTGGCAGCGAACGTCCCGGGCGCAGACACGACCTGGTGCCGTTCCCAGTGGCCTCTGTGGGGCTCACCCTTAGGAGATCTTGGGCCCCGTGCTGAAATCCACCGTGATGTTGATGTATAGAGGGTTATGTTCCACTGAGAGCAGCTTATAGGAGCAGGAGTTCAGCCCATCTGTCTTCCATGTCTTGGATACCTGGCGCAGAAGCTTCAGCCTGAGGACAGAGGAGAAGCTCTTTATGGACAGGTACAGGACAGGAGTTTTGAGCTCTTTCCCACTACTGGTTAACTTGAAGCAGAGCTGCTGCCATCCTGTGTCTACTGGGAACATAGTTATCCTCCTCCAGCCCTCAGCATGGACAATCAGGGGGGAAATCCTTTGGTTTGATCCCTGAAACCAAACCTATGTAACTGTACCTCTGGAGGCCCCTGAAGAACATCTCAGTTCTAGGCAGACCTTATGCACAGAGCAGCAGCTGCCACCTGTGAACAGGGGTGTCACAGGGGTGTCCCCCTGAGCCTCTGGGTACCATGAAAACCCTACTGGGCCTAGAGAAAAAAACCAGCCCCCAGGTGCCAGGCTCCTAGCCACATACCAAGACAACACAAGGTGGAAGATGGTTGTGGACTCACCTCTCTCTGTTCTCCTCGTTACCTTGGTCTCGTGTGTGGAAGATCATGGTGTACCTGCCCACATCAGCAGATGGCCTGACCACTGTCATCTTCTGCATCTCAACCCTGGAAAAACAGTAACACCATGAGCAAGACCTCACCTCTGAACAGGGCTCCTCAACAAGCTCCTTAGGAAAGAAAACACATTTATAGACTCTCTTGTAGATGCCACAGAACCAAGCACAGAGAACTGTAACTCATCTGCAGCTCTTCTACAACCCATTTTGCCAGAGGAAGGGGGCTCAAGTTGCCCCATTTCTGGAGAACAGGTCAGGTAGGATGACAGAGACCCCATTTTCTTTAAAAAGAAAAAAAGCAAGTAGCTACTCCAGTAGAAGTCCTGTAGAGCTTCACTTACACATCTTACATTGGAGAACATTCAAGTCAAGTCCACTCAGTGCTGCCCTGTATTGACCTGTCTGCACCAAGGTTCCACACAGGGTGCAATCACTTCACCTCCAGCCCTGCAGTAAAGCCCCTGCACTTGATAGTTCCCACAGGGGGGGCAAAGAAAAGAGCTTGCTTCCATTTTTAATAGTTGGAAGACAGCTGCAAATTTTTTATTTGTTCACATGGGAAAGGATTTCTTCCTAAGAAGAGTGCCAGAAGCACTACACCCATGTGTGGATTTAAGTGTCTGACATCAGGTGCTTGGCTGGAGCTTTCAGCCTTCACCACATCAGCAGACAGGGTTAACTATGGCAGGGGAATTAAGGACGAGCCCGGGTCTTGGCTAGTCCCATCACCAGCTGGAAGAGCAATAAGAAACCAAGAAGAGAAGAAACCAAGCCCCCTACAGACTCCCGATGACCATCTGTAGCAGGACGTTACCGAACTAGT
>NW_008622519.1:0-4016 GCF_000691845.1 Merops nubicus | reverse complement strand
CCTGCCAGCGCTGCAGAGACCCCAGCAAGCCCAGCTGAGCTGAGCTGAGCTGAGCTGCCCTGCCGAGCTGAGCTGAGCTGAGCTGCCCTGCCCTGCTGAGCTGAGCTGAGCTGCCCTGCTGCTCTTCTGCTCCCCACTGCCACCCGAGGCACACACACACACACCCCCCACCTCTGCTGGCTGCTGCACTGTGACACTGCTCTGGGAGCCAGGTGCTGCCAAGCCATACCCTGCCCCTATGACAGCAACTCCCCAGCTTCTGTGACCTCTGGAGTCTAGAGCTAGGGGCAGGGAGATAACACAAACGTGATTTAGAAGGAAGTGAAGTCCACATCTCCAGCAGACCTCCCAGATTTCCTGAGATACAGCTGACTGATCTCCTGAACTGACACAGAGAAGAAACTTATATTTGGGAAGCTCCTAGCTTTGAACACACTGGATTTCACCAGTGGCATTATTTAATGTCACCAGGGACACGAATGTTACGTCCCCAAAATGTCTGTTTGCATATTTAACCAACTGAAAGGATAAACACTTAAGAATGACAGAATATACCCGAGTTACACAGGGACAGGCTCTGCCAGCAGAGCCAGGGGAGCTGTGGGGTTTTGTGCTGGCAGTGGGGGGGTGTCCCCCCTTCCTTCACTAACAGCAATCCAGGATCAGAGGTTTCTCCTAGGCAAGGGGAAAACCATCAGCATAAAAGTTTTGTTGACTTCTTTGTCCCAATAAACCTCTCAAACTAAAACATCTCTCCTGCTTTGACAGGCAGGTCTCAAAACTAGTTTTAAAAGAGCCAAGGACATAGGCATACACAGAGTCTGTCTAAAATTCAAATTACTCACTACTGTTGACTATAGTTGATTAATTATAATCAACACCACCCACACACAAACTAAGCCCTGATCATGATAGTCAGGGAATGCAAAACCCCAATCCCACCAAAACACTCCCACAGCCTTGCAAAGCACTGGAACTCACTACACTTGTGTCTCCTCCACAAACCACACTCCAGACTTCAGTCCTACTGTTTCCAATAACACTGGTTATAACCAGTTTCTAAGCAAGAATACAAACACTGTGGGGCTGAGACAAAAAGAAAACAAAAAGAAAAAAAAACAACCCCCAAACCCCACATGCAGCCAACAAGGCTGCCAGGAGGGGCAGCAGGTCTCAAGCACACCCAGCCCCTGCAGAGCTCACAGAACTGCACCTCACACAGCCCACACAGCAAGAGTGCTTTGAATCAAAGGCCCCTGTAGTGCTCCACCTTTGGAGGACAGGTATGAAGTCACACCTCTTTTAAAAAACAAACACACACACACAAAACCCCACACCCACAAACAACTGGATGTCCCTCTAGCCCTTTTCTTATTTTTTTCTTTTCACTTTTCTTTTTACCTCATTCGAAGGTCATCATCTTCTGCACCCCAGCCCCAGTAGTTGTTAGAGAATCCATTCACCTTGGAAAACTGATCTTTTGTCAGAGCAGTTACACCTCCAAAATACCCCTGGTACCGTAACCTAGAAGTACACAGGAAGAGAGAACAAAGAATTAAAAGTCAGATTCTACCCACAATTAAGGTATCACCTTGAAACTCCGGATCTAGACTGGTTTTTCCAGTTAAGACACACAAATCCATGAGCTGGGTCTTGTTCCTCTTTCCACAAAAGCTGGGGATTGCTTTAGGCCAGAAAACGTTTGTTCTCAGCCCGAGCCCAGGGAGCCTCCTTCAGGTGTTCCCTTCTCCACACAAGTCCCCCCCTGGCCAGGAGGGCACGTCAGGATCCAAGCCCCCAAGGACCCTGCTGCATGGAAAAGGAACAATGCTGTGTCCAACACAGCAGAAACTCTGCACAACGACAGCAAAGCAGCAGCTCCCCTCCCCTCTGAAAGGCCTGGAGGGCACCAGGGGGCACGGCTGGGGTGCTGCAGGACCAGCTCCAGGGGAGGCAGGGGCAAGTCCCCTACGAACCCCATGGAATGGCACCCAGCTCCAGGGGAGGCACCTGCATTAGGCAGCACCTTGTGAGTCTCTGCATGACACCTGACTCTGCTTCCACTTCTTCCATGCTTCCTTTTTCTGCTTCAGTTTCTTGAGGAGCTCCTTGTTCATCCACACAAGCTTCTGCCCACCTTCACCTGACCTCCTCCACACTGGAATGGACCGTTCCTGAGCCTGAAGGAGCCAAACCCTGAAGATCTAACACATCTCCTGAACCCTTCTTCTCTCCAGGGTGACCTCCCAAGTGATTCTTCCAAGCAGATTCCTTAACAGGAATTCCATGTTTGTCATCCTGCTCTTTGCCTCATTCCCCTCCTTGTCTCTGACCTTCACATCCCTGACCAGCTTCCCCGTGTTTGTCAGTGTAAAGTCCACCTCCCTCCCTCAGCTCTGAGCACCCATGTCAGGAAGGCATCAATTCACCTCAGAAATCTCCTGAGTTCTTGTGCCCTGTTGTGCTGCCCCCCCAGCAGGTACCAGGACGATTAAAGTCTCCCACATGGACCAGGCCAGGCTGAGTGCTCCAAAAGCCTGGCATGAGCCTCGTTCATTTCTGCTTCTTCCAGTCTTTACTGTGTGACTGGAACCTGAATATTATTCTGTATGAGAACTTGCACATCTCTTCTATGTCTCATGTATTTAACAGAGGAAACCCAAAAGTGAAGAACTTTACTTCAAAAGACTTTGGGATCAGCTTTTGAAAAGCACTTCCAATTAATATTTAAAGTGACATAACGTAAGAGGAGAATCTTGGAAGAAACAAGTTCAGTGAAAACACTCCAGGCATCACATTCACCAGGCTCAGGAGCCTTTTCTTCTCTCTGAGGTGGACTGAACCTGACTTTTCACTTTATTTATCTCACACTGGCACTTAGGGGACCCATTTAAAAAGCAGAATGATCCTGTACTAGACACTGTCCAGTCAGATAAAGAACAACCCTATCCCTAAGCAACTTCTCACACCTGAACTCTCAGTATCAGACATTTCCTCCTCAACAGTAAAAGGTAAGTAGCAAGTTTTATTCTAGTAATATCACACCTTCAAAATTCACAGGAGCAGGAGGCTGCAAGTGCATTTCTAGCTTTGACAGGTCCCTGCACAACCTCTGTCATGTTGCTTTCCTCTCAGAACATCCTTTACCTCACCCCAGAAACCAAAGTGATGACAATGTTTGTTTGTACAGGTGACCACGGGGCTGGCTTCAGAGATCTCTGCACAGTTCCCTTTTCTCAGAAGGCACTCCAGAGGTGAAGTGTTACCACCAGAAACCTGGTGTCAGGAGGAAGGGCAGATACCAGCACACAGCTCCATCAGAAGAGGAACACTATCAGTAACATGGCATTTCCCAGTTGGTATTCTTCCCATACTCCTGGTTTCCTACCTGTATCCAGTATTGTTCCTGCCAACTACAAGGTGCTTTGGTTGTCTGTCACACATGTAAAGGTTATAGTCATTTTCTGGCACCAGATCCACATCATGGAAAATGAAACAGTCCCAGTTTGCTTCTTTTAGGGCCTCTAGGTATCCTACATTCATCAGTTTAGCTCGATTAAATTTGGTGCTGCCAGCCTGTGGAAGAGAATGGAAAAAACTTCTGAAGAAGGTGTCAAACCCTCTGAACCAGAACTGCTCCTGGGCATCTCCCCTGAGAGCAACCAGGCTCCTGTGCCACAGCCTCCACTGCTGTAACTGCACAAAGAGCCACCCCACAACAGCAGCAGGGTGCCCAATGGTGCAGGGTGCTCCTCCAGTCCCTACTTGTCACGACCCACCACAGCTGGGCCCAGCAGAGCCCACAGTCACCCTGGCACAAACACACCCGTGCTGCTCCAGCAGTCACAGCCCTGCTGCTGCTGCTGCTGCTGCCCGGGGGCTCTCGGCACAACGGGGGCACCCCAAGCAGTTTAGGACCTGGCACTGCACACAGCTGTCTCAGTAAGGCTTACCCAAGGTGTTTGTTTGAACCCAAAACCAAACCCTGAGAGCCCCCAGCCCCACCCTGGTGGGCT
>NW_008622518.1:43025-55417 GCF_000691845.1 Merops nubicus | reverse complement strand
AGCCGCCTGCACGCCCCGCCAGGCTGAATCAGCTGTCACACGCTGGCCGCACCACGGACCAGCGCCTTCCTCTGTCTCCCACAGCAATCTCTTCTTCACTATGCCGAGGAGCAAATACGGCCCTAAATACTGCCCCATAAAGGTCTCTGATCCTCGTCTTGGCTCACAAATCCAAAGGAAAATTCCCACACTCTAATGACAGCTCGTGCAATTCACCCTCCTGCAGTTAGCTAAGCAGGAACAAAGGAACTCTTCTGGGGTTATGCAGAACGGGGCTTTGCAAGCACAGCATGTCAAAGCCAGCTCAACCGTCACCCTGTTTAAGCACAGAGCATGAGAGCAGCCCTGGAGACCACTATGCAGAGTAGGAGCATGAGCTTACACCTTGGACCAGAGGGCAGGATCCCTTCTCCTACCTTAGCATATACCAGTTAGCAGCTCAAGTCTTGGCTTTTTCATGGAAGACAAAGGGAAAGGAGAAAGGATCCAGCCTCTACACAACCACATTCCTCCCTTCTCTCCTGCAAGGGAAGCCTCGCTCACATAGGCTTTAAATTTTGAGTAACTATTAGACATCTGAAGGACTGAGAAGAACTCCCTCCTGCTGATCCAAGACCAACTCAGGAGTAATCATGTTTAACAGAAGTGCTGCAAAAGTGAACCTGCAGGCAGAGACTGTGATACCTGCAAAGACTAGCAAGCATGAGAGGGAAGGTAATCTGCATTTCCTAAACTCAGCCTCATTTTGCAAGCAAGAGGATACCAAGCAACATGAAGCTGGAAAGAGGAGCTGTGTTCAGAAAGGTGAATGATGAGCCTTTTGTCATTGTCATTCACCATTGGAATGGTGAGGCCCTGAGCCTTTCAAAGGTCTTCATTTGCACTCTTAGGGCACGGTTCAGCTATGACATGAGCAACAAAATGCATGGGAAGCCAACACTCCTGCCTCCATCCGCAGAGGCGACTCGTTATCCACGAGGGACCTCCTGCCAGGGTGCAGGTGACAATGTGCATGGGGACATGCCGGCAGGTATGCCACAGCTGACAAGCTTTGGGATATTTGGGATGTTTTCACATCCCCAAGATACATATGCTGACCCAAAGAGATAGAGAACTATATATTCTGATCTATATATCTTGTATAGATTATATTAAAGGCTCTGATAAACATTTTCTATCAGCTGCTTTATTCGAAATTCTGGGTGATTCCTCTTCCCCCTCTTAGTATTTTTAATTAAATCAAATTCAGACAATCTAAATGGCAACATAATAAACATTTTTACGAACATCTACTTCTCAACGCTGATTTGTGCAATAACAACCCCCCTACAAGAATATTGTTTGGGTATTCCCAGGCTATCCCTCCGTGTTTGTAACAGCTAAGGGTAGTCAGTGGAGCATGAAATTACTATTTTAATAGGTTCTAAATGTGCAGGTGTTAATTTGAAATCTATGATCAGAAAAAGGGTGGAGAAGCTGCAGGTGCATTTGTTTAAATGGTTCTGCCAACTTCTGTTTTGGGAACTGACTCATGCTGAAGAGAGTGGGCATGGCCTCTGTGCTGGAGGACTCCTCCATACGCCTTTCATACACCGTGAGCAAGCAGAAGTCAGACTGGGCTTGCACAACTACCTCTTCCTGCCAGGACTTACAGGATACACAGCACAAGCTGCATCACTTTCAGTGTGGTCCCTCAGATGCTGTGTCTTGCATTCACTACTTTGAAACCCTACCTACTTTTATTCCACTGCCTTATTCCTTGCGTTACCCCCCAATTCCTATAAGATCAAGGCATCATCCAACATCGATGAGCTACAAGACTCTAAGCTCACTCGATGCCTTCGGCATCTGTAGACTGATAAGGTTAAAGAATAAATGGTTGGGGGTTTTTCAGGCAATCTGCAGAGAGCTCTGCTGAGATGAGACACTGGCTTATGAGGCTCATTACGATCATACTGCAGCAGTGACCTTCAGCACGCAGCAAAGGAAAGCAGGATTTAGTGTTCATGTCAACAGCATAATGAAACAACTCAGGGGAAGGCCAGCCTCAGCCACAACTTTCATCCTGCTAAAGAACTTGCAAATCCATGCCAGCGAGAGGGAGTTTGCAGACAAAAATAGAAGGAAACCTTCAGCCTTTTCATCCTGGACTCCTGTGATATGGAAGAAGTCATAAATAAGACAACAAAACATTTTGCTGGATAAAAAGCTATTAGAGGGAGCAATTCTGAACTTCTCATCTAGAGTCTTCCTGGCATTGGCCACACAGATGAGATGGGCCTCCCCAGGGGCGGGTGGTGTGTGCTGGTCAGGCTCATCAGAAACCCAGCCCCAGGCAGCGCTGGCAGCTGTGGCTAAGGACATCCATGGGCCCATTTTACCTCCATTTTCTTCCTTCAGCAACAGTAAAACAGCTTGCATCCAGCACCATGCAAAACTGTCTAAAAATGCAGCAGGCCTTTTAGTTCCCTCTCATTAAACCAAATACATCTGCAACCTCCAGGAACACGACAACAAACCATCCATAACCACACTCCCTGGCAGCCAAGGGAGAGATCACACCTTCAGACCTACTCCACAGCTTAGCAACCCTCTGCCCCTGAACCCTGATGACTTTTCATCCTGCTAGTGAGTAAACAATGTGTGGCAAGCCAAAAGATATTTGAAAGCCCTTGCCAGCGCTCCCATGCCACGTGTGCAGCTGGTTCTCTTGTAGTGCTGGGAGGTGTCAGACAATTTATTTTCCACGTGATTTTTCCATAAGATACAGCTTGCAACTGTAGATTTGATTGACTTACTGGAAACTTCAGAAGAGACAGAAAGTACCAAAGTCACCCTTTTAGACTTCAAATTAGTACAGAGATTAACCAATACTTAGTGATTTCACTAATTTGATGAATTACCATCAGGGCTGCACTGTTGGTTTACCCTGGGTTTGATACTTGATAAGCATATTGCTTTGTTGCTATTTTAACAGTGTTGGCAGCACTGGGGGCACAAACTCTTAAACATTTTGTCGAGACCATGATACATATTTATATTGATAAAACTGCCCGTGAGCTGGGAAGGAGCAAAAGAATGATGGTGTGAGAGAGGGATGTGAGCTCACCTCTCCTTATGCAACCCCCCTACAGGGGTGAACCTTGTCTGCTCTGCATCCCTCGAGCAGACCAGACCAGGACTAGGGTTTTGGGTGATGGCAATAACTCTCCTGCCACCCTTCAGCTCTGCCAGCTGCCAGAATGGGGCAGAATGAGGACAGCCTAGGAACTGTCTGCTGAGAAATTATGGTCTTTTCTTCATTTGCTTCCTCAGGTAGGTCTACTAATGACCAGATCGTTCAGAGCCGAGAAGCAGAACAAGAAGAAACAGAAAATGACAGCTTTTGCTCTTCTGTCACTTATGAATAAAAATCAGACCCAAGAAGACAGAAATTGCTTGCTCATCTTGAAGGATGAGATGACCAGATATCACCAGGTTTGGCTGTAACTGTGTAATATTTCCTTTCCCAGTCAATGTTGAGCACAAGAAAAAAAAAATGTTTCAAGAAACTTATTTTTCTTACATATCCTCTATCTTTGAGTTACTTTTGTCAACACCAAATTCTAAAAAGCTATTTTCTAGAATGCCTCTTTCAACCAAGCTACAACTCAACGCAAATTGTGAATAAAAAATAAAGCCTAGAAGTTAGGTGCACAGGTAACATGAGGGGACCCACGGTAGCAAGAAGCACCACACAATCATGACCGAAGCTCCCTTCAGGGACACAACCAGGCGCATGCAAACGGAACACAAGAAACAAAACATTGATTATTTAAATCCCAGATGTTGCTTGGCAATGCAAATCACATTTACAATCAGGAATTTAACAACCGCTTTCGATTTCAGAGCAGTTCATTGGGGTGTATGATTAATGACTCCTTTCTTGCGGGGTGGATGAATTGGGGGAACTTAAGCTGCAGCCCATTCTCTTTGCTGCAGCTCTGAGGGATGCACTCCTCATGCCAGAGGAGCAGGACACCCCAAAGTACATCAAGGTCAGGTCCCTATGCCAGGTTTAGCAGTCAGGAAGGATCTTTAAGCATCTGCCAAAGTAACAGTACCAAAGCTGCAACTGAATAATGACCCAAGCAGTGGGTTTTAATTATATAGATGACACAGTTCAAGCCTTAAGTAGCTTTAAGCACTTCTCTTGGCTGTTTTCTCCTTTTGCATAACGAGAATCTGCCACTGAAATGGCAAATAGTTTATTGCAAAAAAAAATTAAGCCCATCAACCCAAAACTGCTGTGTTTGAGTGGTTGGTGACAACTGTGCAGCCAACAGGCTTCCCAGACGACAGAGAGATGTACAGAAAAGAAGCCTTACAGGCAAAGCAGTATCTTTATAAAAGGCCACAGATGAGGTAAGTGATTCCTCAAAGAAGACCCATAGGTCTTTTAACATCTTTATTTCTACATAAAGGTGGACTTGAAATGCACCAGTGTTGTTTCATAGATGTGCAATTCTGGCACATTTGTGAGGAAGCCCACACGCTCACAGGCTTGCCCTTGCTGTTTCTGCCCAGTCAACTTTCCTGTGAAGAAAGAAAAAGCCATTCATGCCAGAGAGGCTCAGGAGAAACAACTTCCAAAACTGGGAAAGCTGATAAGTCAGGCTCCAGGTTTTCTTTACACGAAAAATTCTGTTGCCTCTCATGTTCAGGAGCTTGACCAACCTGAATCCTCAAGTGCTTTGAACTCATGTCTCTGGAGACTGCAGAAACACCACACTGGAAGAGCTGGAACCATGGGGCCTGATCTCACCAATAATTCCCACATCCACAAAGTCACACAGGCACCCTGCAGCTCACTGGAAGGAAACACTGGTTAGACTCCCATGTCCCAAAGCACCACCTCATCTTTGCAGAAGGCTCTAAGTGCATCTTTCGCAGACATGAAAATCCAATTAATGTTCCCTTTCAGTTTGATTAACGTGCTTTAATGCAATCCAATTAACAAAGTATTACGGTTTCCAACATCACAGCTTTTATATCCTTTTCTAACTAGGAAAAATCTATGGCATATGATACAGCCATTAGAAAGGAGCAGATAGCTTTCACTCAAAATGCTCCCTATTGCTTGATCCAAAGCCAGATAGGGTCAGCAGAAAGACATTTGCTGACTACAGTGGGTCACGGATCAGGCACTAGAGAGTGAAATCTATAAATGCCCTTTCACTGCAGAAGTCACATTACTGAAGTCCATGAATTATGGGGTTGGGGTGATGGTGGTGTGGAAATCCCAGCTAAGAACTGCAGTATTTACAGCACTGTCTCAGCTATAAAGAACCTTTCTTGGGAATTAGAGGCCAGGGAGCGGGGACTGCAAAGGACTTTGTGAGAATTAGCTGAGCATCAACAGGCCAAAGCCCTACAGAAACATTAGACAAGGAGTATTTGAAAGCCAGCACAAAGTCTTTCCAGGATTAAGTCCTTCCACTGTTCTTCCTTTCAAACCAAGTAAAAACAAGGTAAGATAAATTCCTTGTCAAGCCTGTGAAGAACAGACTCCAGCACAGAAATAAACACAAATTGAATTTGCTCTGGTGGCTTCAGATAGGTCACATCAAGCCAGAACTAATGCAGTATTGACCCACTCTTACTCTAGACTACATAAAGAAAGCAGCAAACAACACTGCAGGCACTGAAAATTCATTTCATTTAACATTGTCTGGGCAGCAAAGTTAGGCTGAGATAGAGGCTGTATTCAACAGGCACCTTTCTATCAGCAGAAAGCAGGATAAATACTAGGAGCTGGACACTTCAGTGCCATTTGAGCCAGACACCTGCACTACTTCCACTGCCCCCTGCGGGCAGGAGTCCACAGGCAACCTGTTGCCCACCGGACTGGCCACGCCATCACTCTTACCAGTAACATCCCCAAGACTTGACCAGGCAGCCAAAGTGAAAAGGCACCGATCTGCCTTTTACAAAACCCAGGCCCCAGGCTCTCAGCATACATCCTTAAGCCACACAACTGCCAAAATTAGAGTAGCACAGCCACTGTAAGAAAACCCCATCCTGTGCAGAGGCAGGTTTTGCAGTGCTGGTAAGAGACCCCCACTGTGCCTTTCCTGCAGATGCTGTCGAGTTTTCATCCATCTCTGCAGCCCTCAGTGGGAACCATCTGCATTCACAAGAGCTGTGCTGAGAAGCTCTCCTCTCTTATGCCCTGGTGAGACCAGGGGATTCAGGTCTGATGTTTCATTTATTGATTTTTATGCAAAGCAAGGAACACACAGAGAAAGATCATAGAATGGTTTGGGCTGGAAGGGACCTTTAAAGGTCATCTAGTCCAACCCTCCTGCAGTGAGCAGGGACATCTTCAACTAGATCAGGTTGCTCAGAGCCCCAGCTAACCTGACCTGGAATGTTTACAGAGGCCACCTCTCTGGGGAACCTGTGCCAATGTCTCACGACCCTCACTGTAAAAAAATTTCTTCCTTATGTCTAGTCCAAATCTCCCCTCTTCTAGTTTAAAACCATTACTCCTTGTCCTGTTGCAACAGACCCTGCTAAAGACTTCCCCACCTTCCTTATAGGCCTTTTGTAAGTACTGAAAGACCACAATAAGGTCTCCCCACAGCCTTCTCCAGGCTGAACAACCCCAACTCTCCTCAGCCTTTCTTCACAGAAGAGGTATTCCAGCCCTCTGATCATTCTTGTGACCCTCCTCTGGAATCACTCCAACAGGTCCATATGCTGAGGACTCCAGAGCTGGACACAGTACTCCAAGTGAGGTCTCACCAGAGTGGAGAACAGCAGAATCACTTCCCTCAACCTGCTGGCCACAAGATCCACAACAACAATGTATTAAGCGGTATCAAGATGGCACCGTAAGGAAGTATCGAGCAATCTCCCATTCTCCTTGTCATTGCACTTAAATGACACTACAAAGACCACACCAAAAAAATCTTAGAATAAAATAATTATCGTATTCTCCTTTCATGCAAGCATGCAGCTGTTAATGTAAATACCACACAAACTTCAGAGGGGCCCCACCATATCAGATGAAGCCAAGTAGACTTGTAGCTTCTTTGCTCTTCACAAGATCAGGGTGTTAGACAATCCACTCTGCAATTAATTATCACCAACCACATAATGGAATGGAAACCAGCGTGAGAAGCACAGTGCACCAGTAAGCACAGCTATCGTGACATCTATAATGTGCCCATGTCACTGTGTACTTCAGATTGATGCTTGTAAATTCATTTCTGTCAGCTATAATTCCATCAGGCAGTCCCTGGGACTGTGGGTCACCCCCACTCCCTAATGCAAACCATCAAAGAGTTGCTCTCACAATTTATTCACAACCACAGTCGCTTTCAGTGGGAGTTACATGATATATCAAAGGGCAAAATAAATAAAGCGTGCTTGTGCAAATAAGGGACAAGTAAGACCAAGGGTGTATGTTACTAAGAAGTTTCCATCAAAGCACTTTTGAAGGAAAATTGGGGTTTTGACAGAACTATTTATCACAAAGGGTTCCTCTTCCTCAGGGAATTTCCGTGGATCAGGAAGGTAAAAACGTTTGAGACAAAATGATCATAAAGCTTCTAGCCCTGAAGAGAAGCTATGCTACCCATCACAATGGGCAGCCCTGGAGCTGCTTTTCCCTTCATTTTCCCCTTTCTGGACAAGTCTCTGCAGTTTGGACTGCACCTTCCACCACACACTGCAGCAGTCGAGCAAGAGGGGCCATGCAGCACGTGCTGGGAGAGCTCTGCTGGGCCTCGCACGCTGTTGGGACACAACAGCCAAATGGTGCAGGACTAAACGTGCTCCTCCTGCAACACAATGGGAATGCAAAGCCTCTCTGCAATTCTTGGTTTTATTTTCTCCTCGATAAAAGCAGGAAACCCACAATCATTTCTTACGTGCCCTAACTATTGCTATCCTAGGATAGGATAAGTGCTTATTTCTTCCCTTTCCTGAGCTGAAAACTTGCAGCTGGAAATAGGGAACGCTCCAATAGGCAACTTTTGTTTTGTTCTTATTCAATCTGCCGCCCCTGTCCCCCAACCAGAAAGTGCATCTTTTGGGGGATTCCAACCTTGTAGGAGGAACAGCTCCATGAAAAATTTAAAAGGACTAAAGCGATTCAGCCTTGCACAGGAACCCTGAGGATGTCTTCTCCTGTCCCTCCAATAATTTATTCCCAACTCTTCTCCTCCTCACGTGAGCATATAGGAGTAATACACTCATGTATGATGGCTGGGGAAGGGTGGGAGGGACAGATGTGTGCAAGGGAGACTGGAAAATGTCAGCAGTATCTCCAAGATCTCTCTTCCCCTTCATAAGCAGTTTGAGCTCCCAGTGAACAGAGAAATGCCAGTTATGCCCCAAAACACCTGTTTCAACCCACGCAGTCAGAGCAAGGCCTCATTCCAGAGGAAACAGTGGCGTGAGTGCTCCTGAAGAGCATCCTCACAGGCAGGCGGAAAAGCCGCCCGAGGCGCTAACCCAGCGCCTTGCTGAGTCGGTCGCTGAGCAGCATGGCAAACAAGTGCTGCCTGGTGCAGCCCAGGCTCCAGGAACAGAGGATGCACCCACTTACCCAGCTTTACACTTCATGCCTCTAAGCAGGAATTATTTATAGCCTCACACTCAACCTGTAATAAATGCGAACCAGATTAAAAACCTGCTAATGGTTCATATTTATTAGCAGTGCATGGAAGATACTCATAAAAATACGGAAATTATGTTCGTGCAAGCCTGCACATTCACTTTTTAAAATGAGATTTTGGGTTCATTGCATATTATATCACCTGGCTTTTAGATTACACTACATGATCTTATTTCAAGCAAGTTGTTTAAAGACACTATTCTGCCCTTTTAGCATTAGGACCACCAATTAAGAGCACTTTCAACCCTATACCTCAGGCCTCATCATTTCAGTGGCATGTGCTTCAGAGCTCTCCCAGCAGCAGTGCTGCTTTTTGGTCTAGACACTGTAAATGTTTGCCACCACATATGGCATGTTCCACAAGCAAGTTACTTTTTCTCCAGCATTATTTATACAGAAAAAAGCTACAGTCTGGTACAGGAAAAGACCTTTAGATGATCTTATGTTTCAAGGTTATCACCAAAAACATAAAAGGATCTGCTCACCCAACCACTTTTCTAAGCTGTTCACACGTTTCTTCTAGATCATCACTGCCCAGACTGAACCACAGGCTCTGCAGAACTTGTTTCTGACCTGGGCACGCACCAATGCACGCCACCCAGGGAGAGACATGCACTTTCCTAAAAAGCAAAGAGAAAGTGGCCACAAAGCCCTACAGCACGGAGCTGTGCAGAAAAGGTACGTGGTGAAATGCCCACTGACCCCTGCCCTACTTCAGGCTCAGAAAAAACAGAATTTGTGTTTTAGTCAGGACTCATAAGCTTCCTGAGAGAGAGCTGGGTACTTTTTAAAATTTTCAGGTAAACACTACTGCAGCTCAAGAGGCAGTAGACACTAAAAAAACTGGAAAATGCCCAGAGTTAGAGTCTTTGCCAGCCTAGCCTTTGCTCTGTCTTACTGAATTAACTCTACATCAAACTCAGGCTTTGTGGCACAAAACAGTACTCACCTAAGAGCTCACTTAAATGGCATCCAAAAGAAATGTTGCTCACAGAGGGGGATTTCCCAGCTCCCATGGTTTCCACACTACAGGAGTGCAACCAACGCAGTCATTTTGTACAGAGTCACTCTGGGCTTTCACACAGGTGAGACCAACTTCGCACCCAGTTTTTCAAAATCAAAACCACATATGCAAAGTCCCTCTTCCAAGGGGACATTTTATCTTCAGGAGTGTAGGAGCAGATGAACTGGTAAATCTGGAAAGCAGAGGCAGGTCTCACCTTTTTTGCTCCAGCACCGAGCAGGTACCCGAGAAATCGTTGGTACCTTGGCTGAGCCCTCGCTTCGTATGACAACAGCAGATACAAGGATCCATTGTTTGGAGACTGAAACACAGCCCTGACTCCTTACATTTACATACATTTCCCCGCTTAGACAGAAGCTGGGGAAATGACAGGACTATCGCAAGGCTGCACTGCAAACACAACAAATAATCTGGTTACAACCGACTGCAGAGCTTATGATACCGCTGGCTATGGGGAAAAAGAGCCATTCTGAGAATTAATGTTCTTCCAGTCTATAGAGAAACAAATGAGTTTCTGGTGCTGAACAATTAGTACTCCTGTTAATTATGCGTGCGGGTTAGAAATAACACCAAGCGTTTGGGATTGCTTCCATTCTGATTGTTTTCTTTCTGCACTGGATAACAAAAACATATTCAGACAGCTAAATAAATCCTTCATAACACTGATGGGACTTCTTGTTCACAGCAAGCAGTTATGCAAATTGCTAATTATGAGGCAGAGATAATCATAATCTAGCACATTTATGCAAGCACATGTACAACAGGGATAGCTAACGCAAGAGTTGCCTTCTTGTCCTCACTGCATTTTTTTAAAGTCATGCTGATGGGCGGGCTCACTGCATGGCACTGCAGCCTGGTGCAGTGGGTGTTACAGCCCAGGAGCAGCCCAGGGCCCCTAAGATGCAGAAGGGCCACAAAATAGCATGTTTATTACACTGGAAAATAACACAGTCACAGGAATAAATAGTCCACATAGACCCAAGAAAAATAAATGGAGGAGTGAGTGTCAGAGCATTCTCACTGATTTTCAATTGTCCCTTGAGAACCAGCTGCACCCCAAGCTCATGTAGGTGCTTAGACACTTCTTCATGTTGCTAGGCTTCAAACCTCAGCTTCCCAGGATGACAGAAGCACTGGGCCACATCCCTCCAGCTCCAAACCCGCCTGAAACCCTAGCCTGGTATGTCTGGTACAAAAGCACTAGAGATGGTAGACACTCCCAGTGTCCATCTTCCAGGATAAACTCAAATGGGTGAAATGAAAAAGATTCAGAACTACCCAAAACTATGATACTCCTACCCTTAATGAAGCAGACTGAGCAGCAGTGCTTATCCTGAACTCCACGTAATAAACAAGTCTCAGCTTCACAATGTCTTTTTGCTTCAGATTGAGGGAGACTGATTTAAAACACCAGTCACAAAAAAAACCCATGAGACAGAAGGAAGACTGCAACACAAGCACAAACCTCCCCAACCCAGAGCAGTTCCTACTTATTGTTCTCAGCCAACACACACTCGCCTTGCTATTTCTGTCCAGCTTCCCAGGCTAGTTATTCCAGTTCAATAAAACCAGCATTGCTTTACTATTTTCACTTAAGGCTCCAAATTCAGAAGCTACCACCACCTACTGCAAAAAAAAACATACCAGTAAGAGCACAAAGTACTGCAATGCTAGGGAAAGTGCATGGTGACATCGAAACAAAATCCTGCAGGGGAACAGCCTGGAAGATGGTCTGCTTCTGCCCTAATTAGCTATCATTTAGGCAAACACAAGGGAAATGCAGTGAAAACAACCCTATGACTTCATGTGCCCAAAACATGGAGAGAAGCTCTGGATGGGCTCTGAACTGGAAATGATGGATGTGGCTCGCTCGCGCTGTAATTAAATCTCCTTCCACAAAATAAGAACAGTGATCTGTGTCCAGATGAAAAAACCTGCTGCATCATGGAAACAGCAGAGACTGATCAGGCAGACCTGGGAGGAATTGCCAAGGATTTTTTTTTTACCCTGTTGGTGAGTTATTGAACTCAGAGAAAGAAAGGAACAGCTTGCTCAGACCTGGCTGCCTCTCCTGGGTGAGCAACTAGAGCTTGGCAGCAGGAGAGGGGTTCCTACCCTGCGTCGCAGGCATGACACCTGGGTGCTACTCAGCACAGTCCTCTGCTTGCAAGGGGCTGGAGGTGACCAGGAAAGTAACTCTCTGCAGGGTTGGGTTCCTGTTCACACCACGCCAGCCAGTCTGGCACTGCACATTACCCTCCTGCTGCTCGTGCACGCACCAGATCCAGTGTATCAGAACTGGTCATGGCACCCTGCCTTCTGGCACCTCTATGAAGTCATCCTGGTACCCAAGGGACCACATCAGAATCCACAGGACCATTTCACTGCCTTGCAGAGAGTGTACAGCAACACCACAGGAAAGTTGCACCTAAGCGTGGGTGCTGGTCAACTAACAGTATCAGCTTTGCAGAAGTGACTGCTGTATAAGACCGCAATTCAAGAATCGCAACCAGAGGCAATCCAGGATCAAGCTTTCAAAACCTCAGAAAAGCCCCAAGAATCCTCGAGCTATAAAACATCATCCATGCTTGGGTTTTTGTATTTGGCTTCTGCTCTCAGAGCATTTAGGTTCTTGTCTTCAAGCTGTCCTTAGGAGCTAGAGGATTAGAAACCTACTTTGTGCCTTACAGAAGAATGATGCAA
>NW_008622518.1:30394-42994 GCF_000691845.1 Merops nubicus | reverse complement strand
TTCCTGCTGAGGAACCCTTAAAAAAACCACAACAATTTCAAGATGTGATCCTCAGTGCTGTAAACATCCAGCAGGTTCCTGAATGTATTCTACCATGCTTGACTCTCTAACATGACCCACCAAATTCAATTTTACCCTGGCAGGTGAGCATTTTTCAGCATCGATACCTAATCCCTGGTGACAGAATGGAATATATCATAGACTGATTGGTTCCAATTTCTAGCAATTTCCTCCTCAAAATGTAATGTAAAACCTAGGAGAGACCAAAAATGCAGATCTATGTGCTTTCAGTAAAAATGAGCTTACCTTCAAAGTAGAAATGCCCAGAAAATTCATGATGAAAAATTGAAAATGCCCAATATTCAGCCATTTCAAGCGTTTCCGCCCATTGCAGGTGAAGAGCGTTAGGAGAGAAACAAAGAGACAATGATTAGCATAGCAAATACAATGTCTGCAACACATTTCTAACACTCTTAATTGTACTCCTAATTCCACTAAGAACCAAGAGTTTGCATTCCAGTTTTCCTGTAAAGGATTTGCTTATATTTGAGATTGGATTTATACAATTTTTCAGAAGGCTGGGCTCCACCTTGCAGTCCTCACTCAGACAAAGCTCCCACAACAGCCACGGAATTGCAGACAACACAAAGAAAGCTTTGCAAAGCTTGGCCTGAAGGTCTGTGTCCCCCAGCCAAGAAAGGCCACCCCCAGCTATAATTTATAGACCATGGCAAGCAGAACTTCCAATTCAGAGTTTGCTCTGCTTTTAATAATATTTCTATCTGCAGCTGGAAGGTGCATTTCGAATTTATTCTTTTTCCTTGCAGAAATCAAAATAAAGCCATAAGAACTTCATCTCAGCACCAGTTTTTTTTTGTTGTCCATATAACTTTATGTGATCTAGCCTCACACAACCGTAATAAAAGAACTCTGTAAAACAGTTTTATAATACTTGAGCACACATTTAAACAGCTGAGGAGTTCCTCCAGCCCGATGGAGTGTACAGCTTTCTGTCTACTCCTAGAGACTGCTTTCACAGCTCCTTAGTGGCTTGTGTTTTTTCTCTGGTGGCTAGATGGAAACTCACAGGACCATTAGCTACAACTGACCTGTCTAACAGAGAAGGAGCAATTCTCATCTGAGCAGTAAGAGGAATCTGCCTTTGTGGTGCATCCTTCAAAAAGGATGGGCTGGAGGGTGCTACATAGAAATTCTACCTATAATTTGTAACTTGTTTTGACAATGACCAGGCCCAACAAAAATGATACCACCAGCAGGAAGATGAACCAATACACAGACTGTATTGTAGACAAGAAGGACATTCCATGAATGATCACTGGGGGTACAAACAGGTCAATCAGCTGGTACATAATTGAGGCCACCCCCAATGATCTCACAAAGGACGTAACTCGGCCCACAACAGGTGGTACAAACAGAGACCCGAGGTTGCCCACAGTTGGCATGGGAAACAGCCAGACCAGCAAGCTGAACACATAAGAGAAAGGTGCCCACATAGTGACTCTCACCCGATCAGCCCGTGTTCACAAAGGTCTTGAGCAGACTGGGGCCCAGCTCCAGGTAGAGTCAGGAGGTCTGCCCTGAACCAGGAAGCTCTGTGGAGTGCACTCCACAGAGCAGAGAAGTGGTCCCAGCTTTTATCCCCAAGCAGACACCTGACCTTTGTTCACTCACTGTGGGACCCCTGGGGCTCATTTCCCTTCTGGCTCTCCCTGCAGGGCCGGCCGCACCCTGGGGGGAAGCTATAAGGCAAACTCACCCCCTCTTGATGAAGGGCTGTGGGGATCACCCATATGTCAACCTTAATTCGGGGCTTGGGGTTCAGACCCCAGCATTTCATAACTGTAGTTTGTTCTTCAATTCTCCTCCTCCTCTAAATATTAAGGAAAATATGTGAACTTATATTTCAAAGAAAATAAGAAATATAAGACAAACAGTTAATTGCAGATAGCATTGCTAACTCTCTACGTTCAACTGCGCACAACCTTAGCTCCTGGAATCACGTGAAATCAGTCTCTGAACTGCTGTAAAAATCATAATTTCTGCTCTACTCCCCAGTTACAAGAAAAAACTTGAAAATGTGATCCCTACAGGCTTGGTATAAGCAAATAAAGAAAACTCAAATTTGGCTCTGATCCTGCAAAGCACTTAAGCATATGCTTAGCTTTGCAAAATCAATGGGACTTTGTGAGCTTCTGGAGAACTCCAAGCACATGAGAGATTTGTGAGATCAAATCAGGAAAAAACTCTTAAGGTCTTAAGCCTTAACCTAATGGTATTTCAGCTTCTCTAGAGCCTGGTTCATGATTTTTAATTTAAATGCTGAGTGAGTTTAATATGCTTGCACAAAAATATTTACTCAGCAGTCTTAAGAAAGGTGAAAGGTCTTTGTAGATTTCCAGCAGGTGAGGGAATCTAACAGGACAGCTATTGACCACCATCACTCCAGTGTTCCCAGGCAGGAGTCTGGAAGGGCAGCAGACTCCAAAAATGAAAAGACACTCCCAAAATCCTTATTTGCCTCTATCTTCATTACTGCACTTTTTTTGCCACCTTCAACATAAACATTACTTCCACGTCTTGTGCTACTTCAAGTCTGCAAGGCTTAAAAAGGAAAAGCACTAGAAAACTGTTATTGCACTTTACCCCGAGCTATTACAGCCTCCCTTACAACCTTGAAAAGAAAAGTAACATGAGCTGTCTACATTTTGACGCTTTTGAGGGAAAAAAAAAAAAAAAAAATTAAAACGATTTAGCTCATTTACCAGGCACCAAATGGCCCAATGAGTCTTCAATCAACATATTTGCTCGTAGCAGCTAACACAAAAAAGTGACTATTAGCAAGATTTCAGAATTAGTTTAACACTTTTTAAAGAAAATTTTTATTTTTCATCAGATCATACAATCCTCAAAACCAACATGCTTCTGATGGGCATCTCTGTTTTAGCACCTCCCCAAGGGTCACTGCAATCAGAGTCAATGAGTCTGCACTAGCAAGTCAGGGGGAGCTGCCTGATGACTGCTAACTGCCCTGGCAGCCACTGCCAGCACAGGATGGCAAAGGGAAATGCAATGCTCCTCGCCCACTCAAAGCACCCATTGCACCACCATGGTTCTCTTGCCAAAGAACTCAAAGAGACATCTCAGCAGATCAAATGGAAGCTGATGCAGTACAAGAAAAACAATAAAACAGTAACTGCACAGAATCAAAGGAGAGAGGAAGAAAAATTGAACAAAAAAAAAAAACAACCCTGTTGCATCCTAAAATACAAATACAGCTAAAGTGTTTTCCAACGAGCAATGAAGTAGACTAAACCTCTGCCAGCCCCCTTTTTTAAACCTGACTATTTGCAATCAAAAGAAGACACTTGAAAGCCATTAACAAACTATATTTTGAATTATTCCTTTAGACTAGCTGTTAAACCATAAACATGCATTCTACTAATGCTCCTTTCCCACGTTTTCCCCCAAATGTTGTTTTTATTGCTGGATTGCAATAATAAACCCCAGCAATTCTGATATTTCTTTCACTTCCTTTGAGAATGACGGCGCATTCCTCCAGCAATGTATTCACCAAGGCACCAATCACATTTTTTAAAGTAAGTGGATTTGATGATGAGAACTGCTGAACAAATCTTCAGCAAATGGTGTTTATTGCCTATGCGAATGTTAACCATGCCACGCCAGCTGATATACAGGTCCTTAGAGCACTCAGCTCCCTGTATTTATAGAACAGTTCTCCTGCTCTGGAGCAGGAATTAGCTGAGCAGAGCCTGCCCATCTCCATACCCTCCCACCACACCCCAGCACTGTCATGACTGGCAATGCAGACTTGCATGCTCATCGCCCTCCCTGTAAAACACATTCCTGCCTGAAGCTTCACAAAGGTTAAAGTCTTAGGTTCTGCAGTTGGTTTTCCTGAAGTGCTTCCTGACTGTCTTACAAAGGGACCTTTCTAAGCAGAAGGGTTTAGGTAATTTCTTTTTGATGACAGGTTCAGTGACTACCGACTTGTCCAAGCACAGGACGTCCATGTGCAGATTTTCCTCCAAAAGCAGAAATTACCTTGCAATTCCTGTAGGCCACCTAATTTGACTTTGAAGCCATCCCTGCTACAAGCAAAGGGTTGCAAAAGAGATGGCCAGAGACACCTCTCAACCCAGCCTGGCCTCTGACTCCATGCTAATACCAATGCATCAGGAGACAGCCCCTGCCAGCATGCATGAAACCACAGCCCAGAAATCCAGATGTGTAGTTCTCTGCCCAAGCAGCATGATGGCACCATCCAAAGGCAGCTGCAGAGCACTTCAATACTGCAAGCAGTATGATATTCTCATCTTGGAGGCAGGCTCCTCTGACACAGACTGTGGATTTTGCCACCTTTGCAGTCTCTGTCCTCCTAGCACAGACCCCAAGCCAAAATGGCTCTGGACTCACCTGCTTTGGTGACTCTTTGACCTGACCCTTGCTTGGGTCACTGGACAGAGCTTGCACTCACTTTGCTTGGTAAAATTAGTTTCTCCAGAAGCATAGACTTTGCATATCACAAGGCAGTAGAAAAAAATACTAAAAGAAAATCTGAATATTACAAATTCAAAAAAGTTATTTACTAAATTCTGTAGTCTAATTTTTAATAGCCTGTACCCTTTTCAAGTTGACCGTTTTTCTTGGTCAAGAGCCTGAGCCTGGAGCAATCTTGAGAAAATGGAGAAATTGCTCACACAGTAAAAGAGCAAGTCAAGGACAAAGATACAAACCTCATAATTGATTTGGATTTTGCAAGATTTCCAGAGATATTTTTTCAGTCAAGCTGATTAATGCTATTTTAGTGTGCAATATGTTGTGTTTAATAACCCTGGCCTTGCTTCGGAAAGGAGGAGAGGGTTTTACAGTTCAGCATTTTATAGTCAGTTTTGCAAAGGGCTACCACTAGATTGCATCCATAATTTTTTATGCTGCCACCTCTGACACCAGATGGCAAACTGCCAAGATGGAGTCTGACTGCTTGCTTGAAACAGCAACGTTTTGGGGCAGAGTGGGACAAAATGCAGCTGCAAAAAGAAGAAAAGCAAAAAGGAAAGAAAAGCAACACAATTTGGCCAGGGCTGCTAAGAAGAATTATATAAGTATACATCTATTCCAGAAGTCTCAATCGCCTCTGAACTTCTCAAACAGGATGAAAAAAAGAAAAAAAAAAAAACACACAAATATTTCACTCCTCCTCCAGTCATTGCCTAACCTAGCCTAAGATTATTTCACTATTAAAACAGCATGGAAAGACTATTGAATGTCTGATGAAATGCATTCAAGGGTGAGCTGAAGGTGAGAGCTGTCTCAGGAGAGCCACTGTATACCTGCTGCATGTGCTCCCCAGAGAGAGATGTCACTGAGGGCAAAAACCTCACACAAGAGAGATGGCCAATTCCTGCTACATTTCAACACCACCTCCTGCAGATGGGTACTTCCAGACCCAAAGCCAGTCCTAAAACCCAACCAACAAACCTGCTGTGCTAAAAATGGCTGGCTTTACTTAACACATCTTTGCTTTTCCAAGGAGCAAAAACCTAGGGTTTTATTAGGAGAAATTTCTTCCACAGCAAGGGCTTCGTTTTTAATTACACCATTTTAAGGTTATAAATTGTTTTCTGGCCCTTATACATAATTAAATATCCATGTTCCCTGAGCTTAATGTCAGTTTAAATTCCAAACCAGAGCAAGTAATTTGTTTGCATGTTCAATGAACAAACCATTTCTTACAGGTTTCAAAGAACTGTGCTCATACATCATGTATAAAGGTTGCCTTTCGCCAAGCTAAAAGGTCAAGCAAAGCAGACCTGAAATTACACTTGGCCCTCTAAGGTGGAAGCAAGGGCCCCTAAAAAACAGAAATCAAACTTTTGATCTTCCTATCTTGAAAACCTAATAGTTCCTAATTTTCCAGGCCAGCTATGCTCAAGTCACTAGTGTGGTCTCAAATGCTCCAACACTGGCTCATGTCAACACAAGCCACAGACAGCAGACTAACCATGCACAGCTATTGGGGCAATCGTTCAAGGACTTGGAATTATGCTTCTAGGGGGCATTTAACTCAATGGTGAGTTGAGTTCTCTTGAACAGCAAGCCTCAGTCAGACCAGGTGTAAAAACCACGTAGAATCAGCACTCGTGCCCCCACAACCTCTCTGCACCATCAGCATTTGCTCAACGACAGTGGATTAAAATTGCTACAGACTTGTGAGAAATGAGCTGATGAGGACAATTCATAGTGGGCAACGTGGGTTCTCCTCGCCTCAGGGCTCCTGATCCAGCTCTGTCCAGGACACACAGTGGCAGGACAGCACACGAATGGCCACATCCCACACATGCAGCCACGCTGCTGGGCAGGCACACCCCTGCTAAACCAGGACTACAACCCTCTTTCAAATAACTAGGTTAAGCCTCCTTGGTCAAACACCTAATTTTTTGAAGAATTTCTTCTATAAAGGTCATGCCCACTACATACATTGTTTAAATTATTTAGGATTGCTCCTCTTTGACCTGACCAAGTTGCAATGATTTCTGCTTACAAGTACCCACCACCAATCAGACGTTCATGGAGGGAACAAGGCTGTCAAGACACAGTTTGCTTCAAAATTTCAGAGGAAAACTTCTTCCTTCCTAAGGAGCATCCCTTTTCCAGCATGGGCTTGCCAAGTCATTCCCAGAAGTAGCCCTACAAAGAGCAGGCTGGGTTCTCCCTGCCACCACGCCAAAAGGAATAAGAGACACTTCTTCCATGAGAAACATTGAGTTACTAACCCCAGGTTTTGCCCATCCACTGTAGATGCATCCTTTTCTAAAAAATGTTATTCAACCCTCTAAAACAAGCATTGTAAAGACACAAAAATTACTGCTTTGCAGTAATTGCCAGTGAGTTTGTTCAACTTCCAAGCATAGAGCTTTCACTCCTTTTATTTCACCACCACTGCAAAAGTTTCCTGGCACGAGAAGACCTGGCCCATTTCTTTATTTATTTTGCATCACTATGGCTAACAAATGTTGTACAAATCAAGTGCTCTGCTGAGATTTACATGGGCAACTTGTTTGTACTTAGGTGTTTCCTTCACTGAGATTACACTGCTCTCGCTAGAATCAGCAGGGAAGGCATTGGGGTAAAATCACACCTCCATAGTTTTGAGGTTTCCACAGGACTGATACTAAAAGCAGCAAAATCTTATTCAGCTGGGGAAGCAAATGGGCTGTGCAAGCAGGCAGTTTTATTTCTGACCCCTGTCCCCTGAGATCAACCCTCCCTTTGACACTAACTCAGAACAAGCCAGGTCTGAGAATGACCCAGAGTCGCAGCAAACCCCCACCTGCACTTCACCCCCTCAACACCATGATGTTCCCGTTGTTACCTGCAGGTTTCCACAGGCAGCAGCACTGCAGCAAGGGAGCTATTTTTGTCCCTTTTATAAGACAGAATTCATAACTCTTACTCCCTGTGCTCACAGCTCACTCGTCCTTGCTACCGGGAAGTTTTTTTTTGCCAGCTCTGCAAGCATCTGCTTCGTCATGGGCTCTGCAAATACCCCTTGCCCCAGGACCTGCCACATGCCTTTGAGTTTTCTCTGTTTCAAAGCATAAAGAGGAAATCCTGCAGAAAAGTGAAGCACACCCTGGCAGCTCCGATGCTGCCCCGGCGTTTCACCTCTTCACTGTTTTGCTGCACTTCTTGTATGGCTGGTTAAAGTGCAGTCACACAAGGAAATCAGGCCCAGGTTATTTGGCTTCTGGCTCTTGCTACAGATCCTCCACTTGATTAATGAGCTCTTCAATAGATGTTATTTCCTTTGCAGGGCAGTACGTGTACACTAACCACATGCACTTGGTGGATTCCACCTTTGTGACAATTTGAAAATACGATCAGGGATGGCTGCATCCCCCTGGCACTCACTTTGGGTATCTTTTTTAAGGAGCTGATCCACATAGCATCGTGATGTGGATAGTGGGACAACACCATGGCAGGTGGAACAACGGGTCTCCCCACTGCCCAGCAAGCTCCAGCTGTCAGCAGCTCCCACACTCTATTCTTTGTATTGCCCTTGGCACGGGGCACAGACTTTTGGGGAGAGACCAGCACTAGAGATGGGGGAGGGGACAAGTGGGGACTCTCATCCTGTGCAAAAATAAATGAGGATTCAGTCAAGTGATTCCCCTCTTCTCACTGGAGCACTTTCCATGCTAAAATAACTGCAGAAGGCAGTTGGCCTTTTCTCCTCTTGCCAGGCCCATGGTCCTGCAGCCAAGCTGTCAATGACTCCCGGAGGTGCCCAGGCACCAGGCACACCTGCAGCACTGTGGCTGGGTGCCTCGAGCAGGTGGGAAAGGAATTTAAAAAAAATGAAGAAAGGAAAAAATATTGATTTTCCTGATAGGTTTCCTCAACCTATTTACCTTTCCTTTTTTTGTAAAGTATTTCCTGATCAGCTGCACAATAAATTATTTGCCATGACATTAGTTTTGCATTATTGACTTAATACATGGTAATTTATGTTGACAATGGCAATATTTCTCTGTGCTGAAGGTGCTGGATGCTGACTAGTCGCCAAGAGAGATGCTGCTACCTAAGCTGAACAAAATGCTTCACACCTATTAAAGACATCAGTAGTTTGATGCTAACTTTGGGGAGATGTAGCAAACAGCAAGAATGTCTACAACATCCTACCAAAATTTCTCTTCAATGAGGCATTTCAGAGCTTATTTCCTTGTAGAAGGAACAGACCTAGGCACTACTTGATCATCTGGGGTTAAAAAGGGAGAGGATGGAGGAATGTAAGTGACAGTTGTATAGAAAACTCCATATTTTGCTATCAATAGTTAATCTACTGTGTCACATTTCCTAGAGAACTAAATGAAATGCAGGAAGTGCTGTGTAAAATTGGAGCTAGGGAGCAAAATGATTTTGTAGAGCAAATAAGTATCTCATACTGGCTGTTTTATGCCCTATTGAACAACAAGCAGTTTATGAAAACAAAGTTTCATAAATATTGTAGTGGGCTTTTCAGTGGAGATCTCCTTCCCATGCAGGGAAGAAGGGAAAATTAAATAAATAAATAAAATCAGTGGATTTACAGATGCTCAGACAAGAGCAGCAAGAGTGACCTGAGGAGCAGGTCCCTAACCAGTGCTGGCTGGTTTTGGTCTACAGAGCAGCAAAAGCATGGGGCAGGGAGGCTCCTCCCAGAGCAGCATCAGTGCTTTGCTCAGCTTGGCCATAGCTGGAGACACTGAGCAGCTAGAGCAGCCCAGGGATTGTAAGGAAACCTGGTATCATGAGGTGTTGAGCACTGGGGTCCACCCAAGCCCTTCTGCTGCTGCCTGAGGTCCCAGCACCTCTAGCTGAGAGGGGCCAGAGTGCAGCACTTGGCACACGGGTGCAACCACAATGGGAAGAAAGGGCAGCTCTTGGTGACCCCCACTTTCTGGTCAATTCCTAGAGAAGGGATGGAATAAAACTGCTAGGATTGCCCCCAATGACTGTGAGAAGTAGGAGGGGTCATTGCTTGGTGGTTTGTGGGATTTTTTTTGTTTGCTTTTTTTTTTGTTGGTTGTTTGTTTTTTGGCTTTTTTTTTTTTTTGCTTTGCTTTGTTTTTTAATGCAAAGCACAAACAGGCTTGTCATGAGCCGGGCTCATCCAGGATGAGAAAATATATCGAGCCTCACACAGAGAGAATCCACCTGGCCATTCAACCTCCTGGAGCTGGTGGAAACACCTGGCTGTTGGCAGCATTAAGAGTCATTCTCACATACTAGTGTCATGCCTTTACCCAGAGCTGTGAACGCTGACCTGTTTCTTTAGACCTGCCTCTGTACAAGCTGGTGTATCACCCATGGCGTATTACCTCGGGCCACAGCGTGAGCGGGGAGGACTTGACAGAGACACAAAATGTATTACTTTCATCTCAAATAGAAACCTGTCACCTCCATGACTCAACCTCACCTACAGCGCAGGAGTAAGTCTGACTTCACGTCCAAAACCAGTATTTCTTCCAGATGCTATCACAATTAGAAATTCTATTTTTAACACCTCAAGTAAAGCCAATTTATTTTTCAAAGCTAAATCATGGTGAATCTAAATTAACTTCCATTAGATGAGTCAAGAACAAACAAACAGTACAGCAATGAAGTATTTTACTCTGTTGCCCTCTCTCACTGCTTACCTCCAAAACCGACCAACAGCATCAGCATAACAGACACATACCAGCTTTGCTTACGGGATGTTCCATGACCTACAAAAAAACCTTTTTTTGTTGATTTCCCAAGGACAACCAGAGCTTAAGAAAAACAAAACAAAACAAAAGTATCATGAACCATGTTGGAAATACTTCAGATAACCTTTGGCCAAGCAAGAAATCTAGACTGAAGAATCATTATCCCCTCTGAAAGCCATTTCACTGCAGGAAAAACACAGAATCATCGGGTCTAAGAAGCGCTAACTCCCAAATTATCAAGGTCCTGAAAGCAAACCAATAAAAAGAAGGTTTTATGAAATTTCCTTGCAAGAAGCCTCCATCAGTTCCAGCCCTCGTGGGAAGTGGCAGATCATCAGCAACAAGGGCCACGTATGTGCCACCACGTGCTAACGCTGTCTCTATTTCATACCTCTCTTGGCAACACCACAGCTCCCCAACCCTCTGCTCTGCACGGTATGAGGCTGAGAGTAAGCACATCATACTTCTCTCTGCTCGTGTGGCAGCACAAAGCCCACCCTGCTGTGCCCAGGGCTCTGCTGGGCTCCACGGGCGGGGATCTGCGCGGCGCACAGCCTGCCAGCACGCCGGGCGCGAGAGGGGGCGAGGGAGGGAGAAGGTTGCTGTTGGCAGCTGACTTTCCTGGGCTGACCCTTGGATAGTTTCTTTAGGTTTAAATGATGTGATAAAAATCAGCAATGAATTATGCAGCATCACGTGATAAATCCAGCGCTAACATATCTTGAGAATCCCATTTTAAAGTTAAATTGGAGTTTGATCCTTTATCTCAAAGCTTTAATAAGCTAAGCAAGCCATGTGCCATACTCTCCGCTGAACAGCCCTCCAACAGACTGAGGTGCCCTGTCCCCCCCATCTCCAAGCACAGAGGGGGCCCAGGAGCTCTCACCCTGGTGACCTTGACCTTCCACACAAGAATAGCACCTGCAAAACACGTCTTGCCCTTCCTTGTGCTGCAAGCAAGTAACTGGCAGTCAGGTTTTTCCAGCCTTGCATCCACCAGCTCACCCTCCCTGGTAGCATGGAGGGGGAAATATCCACCACCAGTGCTACCACACAGCACCCCTACAAGCCATCACTCAGACGTACAGTCATTTTTCCTTGGCTATTGCTGGGTTTTACTGACTTTTCCAAGGCATCTTTGCACTGCCTTTAAGTCAGCAGGTCTTGCATCTGATTTGTATCTTAGCTTAGCAAAGCTTAACCTAGAAAGTGTGCCTGGTCCTACCCCAACACTTCTCTTCCAGTCTGGGAGGGTGATGCCTCCTAACTGATCCCAGATCATCCCAGAATGGGCTGTTCTCTCCTGTGAGGATTCATCAGCAAGGGAAACGGCTGTAGCCATTAACAGGACAAGTATTTTGATGGATCAACTATCACAACACTGCTTGCTGTAACATTTCATACTGCAACCAGCTCCTCACTTGCCAAATGACAGAAGATCACATCAGCAAAAGTGAGGATTTTTTATTTGTCCATCTGTTTTCCCCACTCTGGGCAGCAATTTTAAAGACTCCAGCCATGAATACTTTAGTGGAGAGGCACAACGGATGTCTTTCTGATATGTTAACTGCAGTTCGAGTTTCCAGACCTCTGGGGCTTGCCCTGTGAGAGAACTTTTTGGAGACAGAGCTGAACATCCAGCAATTCAGGTAGGATAGCTGGACCAGGAGGTAAAACAAGCTGTACCAATGAGACAGTAATGCTGCCTTTGGGCCTTATATAAACACCAGTTACAACAGAAAGAGAGACCTGAGGGAAATCACACACACAGGTAAGACAGTCCTATCCCCAAACAGCCAGTCTCACTGAAGTTGAGCCTCATCACAGCTTCTGCTCCCACAGCACTGGGCAAGACACAGTGAATCAGTGTCCCACTGCACATCCTACCATGCACACTTTAAAAGCACTCAAAGTTTTGGGGCAATGTACAGGGCCCACAGCAAGGTCCAACAGTGAGACGGTGTGCAGGGCGTTAAGTGCAAGATCCTCATGATGCAGCACTGGAGATGCCAAGCTCAAATATCATCTTCTGAAAGCTGTGTACATCACCGCCATAGGATCCTTTCACTTTAAAAGTCTGGAAAAAAAGGCCATGGAATAGCATGAATCCAAATGTACGGAATGGGAACACCTGCCTTGGCCCACCACAAAGCTACCGCCTTAATGGAGCCACTACAGAGGGGAAAACAGCAACATGAACCTCTAACAAAAGCTTTCATAAAGCACTAAAAGGCTGCATGCTGTGAGCTGCGTCAGCCTGCTCCACTTCAGGTCTTAACTTTCTGTGCCTTGCCCGTGACGTAACCAAAATGGACAATTTAATTAATTA